>NC_084600.1:45449823-45572323 GCF_033807715.1 Cololabis saira | reverse complement strand
AGCTTTGTTTGGTTTATTTCACACACACACACACACACACACACATACACACATATAGTCATTTAGTCACATGCACACACACACACACACACACACACACACACACACACACACACACACACACACGCATGATCATATACATACACACACACACACATAGACATACACACTGGCTTGTTCACCTGCATGCTGGCTCTCTAGTTTTTGGGTTTAGGTAGCGGTAGCGATAGCTTAGCTCAGACTGCGATCAGATCTCAAGATTTAGGTCGATTGCTGTTCGTGTTTTGGTTGGCTCCGTGCCGGTTTCGTGCTTTGTTTGTGGTTTTTTTGTTGCAGATTTCCAGTGCTTGACGTGTGTCTCCGTGTGTTCCTGCTTCCTGGATTGGCAGCGGATGTCGTCACCCCCCCCCCCCCACCCCCTCCCCCCCCAAAAAAAAAAAAAAAAAAAAAAAAAAAAAAAAAAAAAAACACTGGGTTTGTATGTGTATATTTATGTATGTGTACGCATATGTGTGCGTATATATATGTATATATTACATATAGTAATAATGCACATATATACACTTTTGGTTTCTACCGTCATGGTATAATTCAATAATATGTGTGCAGACAAGGTAAAAAAAAAAAAAAAAAAAAAAAAGAAAAAAGGTTAAAGATTTTTTTTTTTGGGTTGCTGTGGGAACAGGAAGCGTGTTGTTGTACCATGGTGTTTGTTGTGAGACTGAGAGCAGGAAGTCCTGCTGGTTTTGGTCACATGACCCTCCAGACCCGGCCAGGTCATGTGACCTGGAACCGTTAGGAACCGCTGAGTCGACATCTGCTCCTTTTATTCACTCCTTCCTGCTGCAAATCTGGAGAAAACACTCTCTCTGGAAAACCTTAAAACCTTAAAACCTTAAAACCTTCAAACCTTCAAACCTTCAAACCTTAAAACCTTCAAACCTTCCTCCCAAGATCACTAGTCCTCTATCTGCACCTTCTATGCAAACAAGTGTTTATATATGTTGTAGTGCTGGCCAACGATGAAAATTTTTAATCTTAATGAATCCATGATTTCTGTAATTAACTATGTGATTAATCTCACAATCGTTTTTCTCTAAAATTTCAAGGAAAAAGTGAAAGAAAAGTGTATGCTGAGATGTAGGTAAAAAAGGGAAAATATTTAGTAGCATCCGCAGGCTTTTATTTAAAGGAGCTTGAGGCCGGATTGTGGCAAGATTTATGAAAAAAATCCGTATACATTTTAAGTTTTCTAGTAATAATGTCAGATGAAGCGTTCCAAACCCAAAAGAATGTTTCCTCTAGGGTATCTCTCCTTTGCCTTGAACAGGCTGTGTGCTGCAAAATGTGCTGCAATTCGGTCCAGAGTTTCCCGCGCTGTCCTGTGGATGTGACGTCACATGACGCTGCATGCACGTTCTCCCCGTTCTCCCGTGCCGGCTTCACTGTTGGCTGCAGTACCCCCAACGGCCGTCGTGGTGAAGGGTGGCGCTAATGAGTCTCATTTCTTAGAAGGAGCCTCAAGCTCCTTTAACTAAAGATTTGTAGCCTCTACAGGGGCAAAATGTAACATTGTGTCTGTTCAAAACACACAGAAGGTCCCCGTGCCCCCCCCAGGGGGCAAGAGCATTCTGGATGTTTTAGACAGAACTTAGAGGTAGAACATAAGCAATAACAAGCAATATCAAGTCAACAACAGTAGGCAATACAGCAGGAAAAAGAAATACCAGCTGGTCAGACCTAAGGTCTGTGCTGGGATCAACGCCCGTGTGTTTTGCTTGATACCTGAGGCTCCAAGAACTTCTATAGTAGCTGAATACTTTACTCCAGTGGACACAGATCACTTGGGATTTGTCCACTGTGCCATCTGGGAGAGTTTTAAAAGTAAAATGTCCATTTGCTAAGCTGTTTTGCTCCACGTTTGTTGCTCTTGCAGATCGTGTAGCAGCGGTTGTGGGTTAGGGTTAGGGTTACACGGTGACTCGTGTCTTAACAACAGGCTTTGTGATTGCTTGCTGATTGACAGACGAGTAAACAAATCACAAACCAGTTTCTCCTCAACACTCCGCCTCCCAGACATTGTGACGGTTGTGATTGGTTTGTTGTTTCGGAGCCAGAAGTGCTGGAGTTTTTTCGGCGATGATGGTTTTTGGAGACTTTGAGCTTCGTTTTCGTGTAAACGAACAGACAAAACGCAGGAAAACACCAACGTTTCTGCTACGTGGAAACGGGGCCTGAGTCTCCAAGGGGGCACGTGGTTTTAGTCCTGTTGTAGTTGCTGCTGCTTCTGCAGTTTGTGATGGTTTTCATGGGGGTTTCCTTCCCCTCCGTCTAACCCTCCGTTTCCCTCCAGCACGTCTCCCTGAGAGCTAGCCGCTCATATAAGTGTGTGATGGCTAATTGCAAATTTCCCCTCTGTTGCAAATTTCCCCTCTGTGGGACTATTAAAGGTTTATCTTATCTTATCTTAACCCTAACCCTAACCCTCGTTTCCCTCCAGCACGTCTCCCTGGGCTCCAGCCGCTCGGACAAGTCCACCAGCCAGTCCAGCCGCTCGCTGGGCGCTCGCTGCAGGAACTCCATCGCCTCCTGCTCCGACGAGACGCCGCACATCGGAAACTACCGCCTCCTCAAGACCATCGGCAAGGGGAACTTCGCCAAGGTCAAGCTGGCGCGGCACATCCTGACGGGAAAAGAGGTGAGAACCCCAATGCTAATGCTAATGCTAACATCCTGACGGGAAGAGAGGTGAGAACCTTAACGCTAATGCTAACCCTAACGCTAGCGCTAAGGGCCGGGAGGTGAGGCTAATGGGCCGGGAGGTGATGCTAACGGGCCGGGAGGTGAGGCTAACGGGTCGGGAGGTGAGGCTAACGGGTCGGGAGGTGAGGCTAACGGGCCGGGAGGTGATGCTAACGGGCCGGGAGGTGAGGCTAACGGGCCGGGAGGTGAGGCTAACGGGCCGGGAGGTGAGGCTAACGGGCCGGGAGGTGAGGCTAACGGGCCGGGAGGTGAGGCTAACGGGCCGGGAGGTGAGGCTAACGGGCCGGGAGGTTCAATTCAATTCAATTCAATTTTATTTATATAGCGTCTAATACAACAGAGTTGTCTTTAGACGCTTTCCAGAGACCCATACCCAGAACATGACCCCCGAGCAGTTATTACATAAACAATGGCAGGTAAAAACTCCCCTAGTGGGAGAAAAACCTTAAGCCAAACAGTGGCAAGGAAAAACTCCCCTTTAGGAGGGAAGAAACCTGGACCAGGACCAGGCTCATAAGGGGGGACCCTCCTGCCGAGGGCCAGACTGGTGGGTCAGGGACGGCAACAGCACAGCAGGCAGGTGGAAGCAGCAACGGGATGACCGGGGGTGGGGACCGCAGGCCAGCACACAGCTCCCGAAGCTCCGGCCCAATCAGCAAGTCCCAGGTTGGGGTGCAGGGTCGGGGAAAGACTTGTGCTCCGTAATGCAAGCTACAAGCCACCCACGAACACCTGCAGGTTCCGGTGTCCGGCAAAGGATGCTGCAACATGGACAAAAGAGAGAAAAGGTGATGCTAACGGGCCGGGAGGTGATGCTAACGGGCCGGGAGGTGATGCTAACGGGATGTTAGGGCGAATGTGATGAGAGTTGATTGATTATCTTCTGCTCAGTCCTCTATAAAATATGGAGAAATGAAATAATGTCAAACGATGTTTGAGTTTAAGCAACAAGATTTGAAGACTCGTTACTAATATTAGTTGCTAATATGAAACATGAATGAAACTTGAAATGACCTTTATTGAATAACTAATCAATCAAATAAGAGCAGTACTAGCTATAAACAAGAGCAGTACACTGTAAAATGTCTTAGAAGCTTTTAATATGTAAAAAACTGAAGCTGGTTCTTTCTGGAGAGATTGAGAGGGATGTGATTAGAGCCGGGGGGTTAGGGTTTGGGGGGTTAAAGGGTTTGGGAGGTTAGGGTTTGGAGGGTTAAAGGGTTTAGGGGTTAGGGTTTGGGGGGTTAAAGGGTTAGGGTTTGGGGGTTAGGGTTTGGACGGTTAAAGGGTTTGGGGGGTTAGGGTTTGGGGGTTAGGGTTTGGGGGGTTAGGGTTTGGGGGGTTAAAGGGTTTAGGGGTTAGGGTTTGGGGGGTTAAAGGGTTAGGGTTTGGGGGTTAGGGTTTGGACGGTTAAAGGGTTTAGGGGTTAGGGTTTGGGGGGTTAGGGTTTGGAGGGTTAGGGTTAGGGGGGTTAGGGTTAGGGGGGTTAGGGTTTGGGGGGTTAGGGTTAGGGGGGTTAGGGTTTGGGGGGTTAGGGTTTGGGGGGTTAAAGGGTTAGGGTTTGGGGGGTTAGGGTTAGGGGGGTTAAATGGTTAGGGTTAGGGGGGTTAGGGTTAGGGGGGTTAGGGTTTGGGGGGTTAGGGTTTGGGGGGTTAAATGGTTAGGGTTAGGGTTTGGGGGGTTAAATGGTTTAGGGGTTAGGGTTTGGGGGGTTAGGGTTTGGGGGGTTAGGGTTTGAGGGGTTAAATGGTTAGGGTTAGGGGGGTTAGGGTTTGGGGGTTATGGTTTGAGGGGTTAAATGGTTAGGGTTAGGGGGGTTAGGGTTTGGGGGGTTAAATGGTTAGGGTTTGGGGGGTTAAATGGTTAGGGTTAGGGTTTGGGGGGTTAAATGGTTAGGGTTAGGGTTTGGGGGGTTAAATGGTTTAGGGGTTAGGGTTTGGGGGGTTAGGGTTTGGGGGGTTAGGGTTTGAGGGGTTAAATGGTTAGGGTTAGGGGGGTTAGGGTTTGGGGGTTATGGTTTGAGGGGTTAAATGGTTAGGGTTAGGGGGGTTAGGGTTTGGGGGGTTAAATGGTTAGGGTTTGGGGGGTTAAATGGTTAGGGTTAGGGTTTGGGGGGTTAAATGGTTAGGGTTAGGGTTTGGGGGGTTAAATGGTTTAGGGGTTAGGGTTTGGGGGGTTAGGGTTTGGGGGGTTAGGGTTTGAGGGGTTAAATGGTTAGGGTTAGGGGGGTTAGGGTTTGGGGGTTATGGTTTGAGGGGTTAAATGGTTAGGGTTTGAGGGGTTATGGTTTGGGGGGTTAAAGGGTTATGGTTAGGAGGGTTAAAGGGTTAGGGATTAAGGGGTTATTGTTTGAGGGTTAGGGGGTTAGGAGTTAGAGTTAGAGTTAGGGAGTTAGGGTTATTGTTTTGGAGGTTATTGTTAGGGGATTAGGGTTAAGGGGGTTAGGGTTTGTGGGTTATTGTTTGGGGTTAAGGGGTTAGGGGGTTAGCGTTATTCTTTAGGGGTTAAGGTATTATTTGGGGGGGGTAAGGGGTTAAGGGGTTAGGGTTATGGGGGTTATTGTTAGGGTTATTGTTTGTGGGTTATTGTTTAGGGGTTAAGGGGTTAGTTTTAGGATTAAGGGGTGAGGAGTAGTTTTGGGCGGTTAAGGGGTTACAGGGTTAAAGGTTTAGGGGTTATTTTAGGGGGTTTAAGGGGTCAGGGGTTAGAGTCAGGTCCACGTCTTCCTGCCAGTGTGGATTAAAACTTCTCCAATGTTCCTGACTGTAGTGTTAGGGTTAGGATTAGGGTGTTAAGGGGGGTTAGGGTTATTGTCTGGAGGTTAAGGGGTTAAGGGGTTATTGTCAGTGTGGATTAAAACTTCTCCAATTTCTCCAGTTTTGGCCTCAGCCTGATTTTGCTTCTTTTAGTGTCTAAGCTCAACATTTTCATTTGAATGATGGATGTTGAGGAGCTTACGGTTCAGGGACGCTAGAAAATAGAGAAAAGAATAGGAACTTAAGACAGGAAATATACAGAGGAATAAATACATAAATCCCCAAAAATGAGAAATTTAAGGAAATGTGGCATAAAGGCAATTATTTCCTAATGAATTTCTTTCCTACTTACACGCAACTTTAGGAACAACTTTGGGAACAACTTTAGGGACAACTTTGGGAACAACTTTGGGAACAACTTTGGGAACAACTTTGGGAACAACTTTAGGAACAACAGACCAGCAGATTCTTCATAAAATCTATCTGTAAAATTATGGATTGCCAAACCATAAAAGGAAAATAAATGAAAATGCTTCTATTTCTGTTTTTTACGCTCGTTGACTTGTTCCTAACCAATAATAATGTGATTTCTCTTCCAGGTTGCAATAAAAATCATTGACAAAACTCAGCTGAACCCGACGAGCCTTCAGAAGGTGAGTTTACGTCTGACGGTTGAGTTTACGTCTGACGGTTGAGTTTACGTCTGACGGTTGAGTTTACGTCTGACGGTTGAGTTTACGTCTCTGACGGTTGAGTTTACGTCTGACGGTTGAGTTTACGTCTGACGGTTGAGTTTACGTCTGACGGTTGAGTTTACGTCTGACGGTTGAGTTTACGTCTGACGGTTGAGTTTACGTCTGACGGTTGAGTTTACGTCTGACGGTTGAGTTTACGTCTCTGACGGTTGAGTTTACGTCTCTGACGGTTGAGTTTACGTCTGACGGTTGAGTTTAAGTCTCTGACGGTTGAGTTTACGTCTCTGACGGTTGAGTTTACGTCTCTGACGGTTGAGTTTACGTCTCTGACGGTTGAGTTTACGTCTGACGGTTGAGTTTACGTCTGACGGTTGAGTTTACGTCTGACGGTTGAGTTTACGTCTGACGGTTGAGTTTATGTCTGACGGTTGAGTTTACGTCTGACGGTTGAGTTTACGTCTGACGGTTGAGTTTACGTCTGACGGTTGAGTTTACGTCTGACGGTTGAGTTTACGTCTGACGGTTGAGTTTACGTCTGACGGTTGAGTTTACGTCTCTGACGGTTG
Organism: Cololabis saira; assembly: GCF_033807715.1. NCBI lineage: Eukaryota > Metazoa > Chordata > Actinopteri > Beloniformes > Belonidae > Cololabis > Cololabis saira. The sequence continues at coordinate 45,565,543 of NC_084600.1, read as the reverse complement.
AGTTTACGTCTGACGGTTGAGTTTACGTCTGACGGTTGAGTTTACGTCTGACGGTTGAGTTTACGTCTGACGGTTGAGTTTACGTCTGACGGTTGAGTTTACGTCTGACGGTTGAGTTTACGTCTGATGGTTGAGTTTACGTCTGACGGTTGAGTTTACGTCTGACGGTTGAGTTTACGTCTGACGGTTGAGTTTACGTCTGACGGTTGAGTTTACGTCTGACGGTTGAGTTTACGTCTGACGGTTGAGTTTACGTCTGACGGTTGAGTTTACGTCTGACGGTTGAGTTTACGTCTGACGGTTGAGTTTACGTCTGACGGTTGAGTTTACGTCTGACGGTTGAGTTTACGTCTGACGGTTGAGTTTACGTCTGACGGTTGAGTTTACGTCTCTGATGGTTGAGTTTACGTCTGACGGTTGAGTTTACGTCTGACGGTTGAGTTTACGTCTGACGGTTGAGTTTACGTCTGACGGTTGAGTTTACGTCTGACGGTTGAGTTTACGTCTGACGGTTGAGTTTACGTCTGACGGTTGAGTTTACGTCTGACGGTTGAGTTTACGTCTGACGGTTGAGTTTACGTCTGACGGTTGAGTTTACGTCTGACGGTTGAGTTTACGTCTGACGGTTGAGTTTACGTCTGACGGTTGAGTTTACGTCTGACGGTTGAGTTTACGTCTGACGGTTGAGTTTACGTCTGACGGTTGAGTTTACGTCTCTGACGGTTGAGTTTACGTCTGACGGTTGAGTTTACGTCTGACGGTTGAGTTTACGTCTGACGGTTGAGTTTACGTCTGACGGTTGAGTTTACGTCTGACGGTTGAGTTTACGTCTGACGGTTGAGTTTACGTCTGACGGTTGAGTTTACGTCTCTGACGGTTGAGTTTACGTCTGACGGTTGAGTTTACGTCTGACGGTTGAGTTTACGTCTGACGGTTGAGTTTACGTCTGACGGTTGAGTTTACGTCTGACGGTTGAGTTTACGTCTGACGGTTGAGTTTACGTCTGACGGTTGAGTTTACGTCTGACGGTTGAGTTTACGTCTGACGGTTGAGTTTACGTCTCTGACGGTTGAGTTTACGTCTGACGGTTGAGTTTACGTCTGACGGTTGAGTTTACGTCTGACGGTTGAGTTTACGTCTGACGGTTGAGTTTACGTCTGACGGTTGAGTTTACGTCTGACGGTTGAGTTTACGTCTGACGGTTGAGTTTACGTCTGACGGTTGAGTTTACGTCTGACGGTTGAGTTTACGTCTGACGGTTGAGTTTACGTCTGACGGTTGAGTTTACGTCTGACGGTTGAGTTTACGTCTCTGACGGTTGAGTTTACGTCTGACGGTTGAGTTTACGTCTGACGGTTGAGTTTACGTCTGACGGTTGAGTTTACGTCTGACGGTTGAGTTTACGTCTGACGGTTGAGTTTACGTCTGACGGTTGAGTTTACGTCTGACGGTTGAGTTTACGTCTGACGGTTGAGTTTACGTCTCTGACGGTTGAGTTTACGTCTGACGGTTGAGTTTACGTCTGACGGTTGAGTTTACGTCTGACGGTTGAGTTTACGTCTGACGGTTGAGTTTACGTCTCTGACGGTTGAGTTTACGTCTCTGACGGTTGAGTTTACGTCTCTGACGGTTGAGTTTACGTCTGACGGTTGAGTTTACGTCTGACGGTTGAGTTTACGTCTCTGACGGTTGAGTTTACGTCTGACGGTTGAGTTTACGTCTCTGACGGTTGAGTTTACGTCTGACGGTTGAGTTTACGTCTGACGGTTGAGTTTACGTCTGACGGTTGAGTTTACGTCTGACGGTTGAGTTTACGTCTGACGGTTGAGTTTACGTCTGACGGTTGAGTTTACGTCTGACGGTTGAGTTTACGTCTGACGGTTGAGTTTACGTCTGACGGTTGAGTTTACGTCTGACGGTTGAGTTTACGTCTCTGACGGTTGAGTTTACGTCTGACGGTTGAGTTTACGTCTCTGACGGTTGAGTTTACGTCTGACGGTTGAGTTTACGTCTGACGGTTGAGTTTACGTCTCTGACGGTTGAGTTTACGTCTGACGGTTGAGTTTACGTCTGACGGTTGAGTTTACGTCTGACGGTTGAGTTTACGTCTGACGGTTGAGTTTACGTCTGACGGTTGAGTTTACGTCTGACGGTTGAGTTTACGTCTCTGACGGTTGAGTTTACGTCTGACGGTTGAGTTTACGTCTGACGGTTGAGTTTACGTCTGACGGTGAGTTTACGTCTGACGGTTGAGTTTACGTCTGACGGTTGAGTTTACGTCTCTGACGGTTGAGTTTACGTCTGACGGTTGAGTTTACGTCTGACGGTTGAGTTACGTCTCTGACGGTTGAGTTTACGTCTGACGGTTGAGTTTACGTCTGACGGTTGAGTTTACGTCTCTGACGGTTGAGTTTACGTCTGACGGTTGAGTTTACGTCTGACGGTTGAGTTTACGTCTCTGACGGTTGAGTTTACGTCTGACGGTTGAGTTTACGTCTGACGGTTGAGTTTACGTCTGACGGTTGAGTTTACGTCTGACGGTTGAGTTTACGTCCTGACGGTTGAGTTTACGTCTGACGGTTGAGTTTACGTCTCTGACGGTTGAGTTTACGTCTGACGGTTGAGTTTACGTCTCTGACGGTTGAGTTTACGTCTGACGGTTGAGTTTACGTCTGACGGTTGAGTTTACGTCTGACGGTTTGAGTTTACGTCTCTGACGGTTGAGTTTACGTCTGACGGTTGAGTTTACGTCTGACGGTTGAGTTTACGTCTGACGGTTGAGTTTACGTCTGACGGTTGAGTTTACGTCTGACGGTTGAGTTTACGTCTGACGGTGAGTTTACGTCTGACGGTTGAGTTTACGTCTGACGGTTGAGTTTACGTCTCTGACGGTTGAGTTTACGTCTGACGGTTGAGTTTACGTCTGACGGTTGAGTTTACGTCTCTGACGGTTGAGTTTACGTCTCTGACGGTTGAGTTTAAGTCTCTGACGGTTGAGTTTACGTCTGACGGTTGAGTTTACGTCTGACGGTTGAGTTTACGTCTGACGGTTGAGTTTACGTCTCTGACGGTTGAGTTTACGTCTCTGACGGTTGAGTTTACGTCTCTGACGGTTGAGTTTACGTCTGACGGTTGAGTTTACGTCTGACGGTTGGTTTACGTCTGACGGTTGAGTTTACGTCTGACGGTTGAGTTTACGTCTGACGGTTGAGTTTACGTCTGACGGTTGAGTTTACGTCTGACGGTTGAGTTTACGTCTGACGGTTGAGTTTACGTCTGACGGTTGAGTTTACGTCTGACGGTTGAGTTTACGTCTGACGGTTGAGTTTACGTCTGACGGTTGAGTTTACGTCTGACGGTTGAGTTTACGTCTGACGGTTGAGTTTACGTCTGACGGTTGAGTTTACGTCTGACGGTTGAGTTTACGTCTGACGGTTGAGTTTACGTCTCTGACGGTTGAGTTTACGTCTGACGGTTGAGTTTACGTCTGACGGTTGAGTTTACGTCTGACGGTTGAGTTTACGTCTGACGGTTGAGTTTACGTCTGACGGTTGAGTTTACGTCTGACGGTTGAGTTTACGTCTGACGGTTGAGTTTACGTCTGACGGTTGAGTTTACGTCTGACGGTTGAGTTTACGTCTGACGGTTGAGTTTACGTCTGACGGTTGAGTTTACGTCTCTGACGGTTGAGTTTACGTCTGACGGTTGAGTTTACGTCTGACGGTTGAGTTTACGTCTGACGGTTGAGTTTACGTCTGACGGTTGAGTTTACGTCTGACGGTTGAGTTTACGTCTGACGGTTGAGTTTACGTCTGACGGTTGAGTTTACGTCTGACGGTTGAGTTTACGTCTGACGGTTGAGTTTACGTCTCTGACGGTTGAGTTTACGTCTGACGGTTGAGTTTACGTCTGACGGTTGAGTTTACGTCTGACGGTTGAGTTTACGTCTGACGGTTGAGTTTACGTCTGACGGTTGAGTTTACGTCTGACGGTTGAGTTTACGTCTGACGGTTGAGTTTACGTCTGACGGTTGAGTTTACGTCTCTGACGGTTGAGTTTACGTCTGACGGTTGAGTTTACGTCTCTGACGGTTGAGTTTACGTCTGACGGTTGAGTTTACGTCTGACGGTTGAGTTTACGTCTGACGGTTGAGTTTACGTCTGACGGTTGAGTTTACGTCTCTGACGGTTGAGTTTACGTCTGACGGTTGAGTTTACGTCTGACGGTTGAGTTTACGTCTGACGGTTGAGTTTACGTCTCTGACGGTTGAGTTTACGTCTGACGGTTGAGTTTACGTCTGACGGTTGAGTTACGTCTGACGGTTGAGTTTACGTCTGACGGTTGAGTTTACGTCTCTGACGGTTGAGTTTACGTCTGACGGTTGAGTTTACGTCTGACGGTTGAGTTTACGTCTGACGGTTGAGTTTACGTCTGACGGTTGAGTTTACGTCTGACGGTTGAGTTTACGTCTGACGGTTGAGTTTACGTCTGACGGTTGAGTTTACGTCTCTGACGGTTGAGTTTACGTCTGACGGTTGAGTTTACGTCTCTGACGGTTGAGTTTACGTCTGACGGTTGAGTTTACGTCTGACGGTTGAGTTTACGTCTGACGGTTGAGTTTACGTCTGACGGTTGAGTTTACGTCTGACGGTTGAGTTTACGTCTGACGGTTGAGTTTACGTCTGACGGTTGAGTTTACGTCTGACGGTTGAGTTTACGTCTGACGGTTGAGTTTACGTCTGACGGTTGAGTTTACGTCTGACGGTTGAGTTTACGTCTGACGGTTGAGTTTACGTCTGACGGTTGAGTTTACGTCTGACGGTTGAGTTTACGTCTGACGGTTGAGTTTACGTCTCTGACGGTTGAGTTTACGTCTGACGGTTGAGTTTACGTCTCTGACGGTTGAGTTTACGTCTGACGGTTGAGTTTACGTCTCTGACGGTTGAGTTTACGTCTGACGGTTGAGTTTACGTCTGACGGTTGAGTTTACGTCTGACGGTTGAGTTTACGTCTGACGGTTGAGTTTACGTCTGACGGTTGAGTTTACGTCTGACGGTTGAGTTTACGTCTGACGGTTGAGTTTACGTCTCTGACGGTTGAGTTTACGTCTGACGGTTGAGTTTACGTCTGACGGTTGAGTTTACGTCTGACGGTTGAGTTTACGTCTGACGGTTGAGTTTACGTCTGACGGTTGAGTTTACGTCTCTGACGGTTGAGTTTACGTCTGACGGTTGAGTTTACGTCTGACGGTTGAGTTTACGTCTGACGGTTGAGTTTACGTCTCTGACGGTTGAGTTTACGTCCTGACGGTTGAGTTTACGTCTGACGGTTGAGTTTACGTCTGACGGTTGAGTTTACGTCTGACGGTTGAGTTTACGTCTGACGGTTGAGTTTACGTCTGACGGTTGAGTTTACGTCTGACGGTTGAGTTTACGTCTGACGGTTGAGTTTACGTCTGACGGTTGAGTTTACGTCTGACGGTTGAGTTTACGTCTGACGGTTGAGTTTACGTCTGACGGTTGAGTTTACGTCTCTGACGGTTGAGTTTACGTCTGACGGTTGAGTTTACGTCTGACGGTTGAGTTTACGTCTGACGGTTGAGTTTACGTCTGACGGTTGAGTTTACGTCTGACGGTTGAGTTTACGTCTGACGGTTGAGTTTACGTCTGACGGTTGAGTTTACGTCTGACGGTTGAGTTTACGTCTGACGGTTGAGTTTACGTCTGACGGTTGAGTTTACGTCTGACGGTTGAGTTTACGTCTCTGACGGTTGAGTTTACGTCTCGACGGTTGAGTTTACGTCTGACGGTTGAGTTTACGTCTGACGGTTGAGTTTACGTCTCTGACGGTTGAGTTTACGTCTGACGGTTGAGTTTACGTCTGACGGTTGAGTTTACGTCTGACGGTTGAGTTTACGTCTGACGGTTGAGTTTACGTCTCTGACGGTTGAGTTTACGTCTGACGGTTGAGTTTACGTCTGACGGTTGAGTTTCGACGTTGAGTTACGTCTGACGGTTGAGTTTACGTCTGACGGTTGAGTTTACGTCTCTGACGGTTGAGTTTACGTCTGACGGTTGAGTTTACGTCTGACGGTTGAGTTTACGTCTGACGGTTGAGTTTACGTCTGACGGTTGAGTTTACGTCTGACGGTTGAGTTTACGTCTGACGGTTGAGTTTACGTCTGACGGTTGAGTTTACGTCTCTGACGGTTGAGTTTACGTCTGACGGTTGAGTTTACGTCTGACGGTTGAGTTTACGTCTGACGGTTGAGTTTACGTCTCTGACGGTTGAGTTTACGTCTGACGGTTGAGTTTACGTCTGACGGTTGAGTTTACGTCTGACGGTTGAGTTTACGTCTGACGGTTGAGTTTACGTCTGACGGTTGAGTTTACGTCTGACGGTTGAGTTTACGTCTCTGACGGTTGAGTTTACGTCTGACGGTTGAGTTTACGTCTGACGGTTGAGTTTACGTCTGACGGTTGAGTTTACGTCTGACGGTTGAGTTTACGTCTGACGGTTGAGTTTACGTCTGACGGTTGAGTTTACGTCTGACGGTTGAGTTTACGTCTCTGACGGTTGAGTTTACGTCTGACGGTTGAGTTTACGTCTGACGGTTGAGTTTACGTCTGACGGTTGAGTTTACGTCTGACGGTTGAGTTTACGTCTGACGGTTGAGTTTACGTCTGACGGTTGAGTTTACGTCTGACGGTTGAGTTTACGTCTCTGACGGTTGAGTTTACGTCTGACGGTTGAGTTTACGTCTGACGGTTGAGTTTACGTCTGACGGTTGAGTTTACGTCTGACGGTTGAGTTTACGTCTCTGACGGTTGAGTTTACGTCTGACGGTTGAGTTTACGTCTGACGGTTGAGTTTACGTCTGACGGTTGAGTTTACGTCTGACGGTTGAGTTTACGTCTCTGACGGTTGAGTTTACGTCTGACGGTTGAGTTTACGTCTGACGGTTGAGTTTACGTCTGACGGTTGAGTTTACGTCTGACGGTTGAGTTTACGTCTGACGGTTGAGTTTACGTCTGACGGTTGAGTTTACGTCTGACGGTTGAGTTTACGTCTGACGGTTGAGTTTACGTCTGACGGTTGAGTTTACGTCTGACGGTTGAGTTTACGTCTGACGGTTGAGTTTACGTCTGACGGTTGAGTTTACGTCTGACGGTTGAGTTTACGTCTGACGGTTGAGTTTACGTCTGACGGTTGAGTTTACGTCTGACGGTTGAGTTTACGTCTGACGGTTGAGTTTACGTCTGACGGTTGAGTTTACGTCTGACGGTTGAGTTTACGTCTGACGGTTGAGTTTACGTCTGACGGTTGAGTTTACGTCTGACGGTTGAGTTTACGGTTGAGTTTACGTCTCTGACGGTTGAGTTTACGTCTGACGGTTGAGTTTACGTCTGACGGTTGAGTTTACGTCCTGACGGTTGAGTTTACGTCTGACGGTTGAGTTTACGTCTGACGTTGAGTTTACGGTTGAGTTTACGTCTCTGACGGTTGAGTTTACGTCTGACGGTTGAGTTTACGTCTGACGGTTGAGTTTACGTCTGACGGTTGAGTTTACGTCTGACGGTTGAGTTTACGTCTGACGGTTGAGTTTACGTCTGACGGTTGAGTTTACGTCTGACGGTTGAGTTTACGTCTCTGACGGTTGAGTTTACGTCTGACGGTTGAGTTTACGTCTGACGGTTGAGTTTACGTCTGACGGTTGAGTTTACGTCTGACGGTTGAGTTTACGTCTGACGGTTGAGTTTACGTCTCTGACGGTTGAGTTTACGTCTGACGGTTGAGTTTACGTCTGACGGTTGAGTTTACGTCTGACGGTTGAGTTTACGTCTCTGACGGTTGAGTTTACGTCTCTGACGGTTGAGTTTACGTCTGACGGTTGAGTTTACGTCTGACGGTTGAGTTTACGTCTGACGGTTGAGTTTACGTCTGACGGTTGAGTTTACGTCTCTGACGGTTGAGTTTACGTCTGACGGTTGAGTTTACGTCTCTGACGGTTGAGTTTACGTCTGACGGTTGAGTTTACGTCTGACGGTTGAGTTTACGTCTGACGGTTGAGTTTACGTCTGACGGTTGAGTTTACGTCTGACGGTTGAGTTTACGTCTGACGGTTGAGTTTACGTCTGACGGTTGAGTTTACGTCTGACGGTTGAGTTTACGTCTGACGGTTGAGTTTACGTCTGACGGTTGAGTTTACGTCTCTGACGGTTGAGTTTACGTCTGACGGTTGAGTTTACGTCTGACGGTTGAGTTTACGTCTGACGGTTGAGTTTACGTCTGACGGTTGAGTTTACGTCTGACGGTTGAGTTTACGTCTGACGGTTGAGTTTACGTCTGACGGTTGAGTTTACGTCTGACGGTTGAGTTTACGTCTGACGGTTGAGTTTACGTCTCTGACGGTTGAGTTTACGTCTCTGACGGTTGAGTTTACGTCTGACGGTTGAGTTTACGTCTGACGGTTGAGTTTACGTCTGACGGTTGAGTTTACGTCTGACGGTTGAGTTTACGTCTGACGGTTGAGTTTACGTCTCTGACGGTTGAGTTTACGTCTGACGGTTGAGTTTACGTCTGACGGTTGAGTTTACGTCTGACGGTTGAGTTTACGTCTCTGACGGTTGAGTTTACGTCTGACGGTTGAGTTTACGTCTGACGGTTGAGTTTACGTCTGACGGTTGAGTTTACGTCTGACGGTTGAGTTTACGTCTGACGGTTGAGTTTACGTCTCTGACGGTTGAGTTTACGTCTGACGGTTGAGTTTACGTCTGACGGTTGAGTTTACGTCTGACGGTTGAGTTTACGTCTGACGGTTGAGTTTACGTCTGACGGTTGAGTTTACGTCTGACGGTTGAGTTTACGTCTGACGGTTGAGTTTACGTCTGACGGTTGAGTTTACGTCTGACGGTTGAGTTTACGTCTGACGGTTGAGTTTACGTCTGACGGTTGAGTTTACGTCTGACGGTTGAGTTTACGTCTGACGGTTGAGTTTACGTCTGACGGTTGAGTTTACGTCTGAGTTTACGTCTGACGGTTGAGTTTACGTCTCTGACGGTTGAGTTTACGTCTGACGGTTGAGTTTACGTCTGGCGGTTGAGTTTACGTCTGACGGTTGAGTTTACGTCTGACGGTTGAGTTTACGTCTGACGGTTGAGTTTACGTCTGACGGTTGAGTTTACGTCTGACGGTTGAGTTTACGTCTGACGGTTGAGTTTACGTCTGACGGTTGAGTTTACGTCTGACGGTTGAGTTTACGTCTGACGGTTGAGTTTACGTCTGAGTTTACGTCTGACGGTTGAGTTTACGTCTGACGGTTGAGTTTACGTCTGACGGTTGAGTTTACGTCTGACGGTTGAGTTTACGTCTCTGACGGTTGAGTTTACGTCTGACGGTTGAGTTTACGTCTGACGGTTGAGTTTACGTCTGACGGTTGAGTTTACGTCTGAGTTTACGTCTGACGGTTGAGTTTACGTCTGACGGTTGAGTTTACGTCTGACGGTTGAGTTTACGTCTGACGGTTGAGTTTACGTCTGACGGTTGAGTTTACGTCTCTGACGGTTGAGTTTACGTCTGACGGTTGAGTTTACGTCTGACGGTTGAGTTTACGTCTGATGGTTGAGTTTACGTCTGACGGTTGAGTTTACGTCTGACGGTTGAGTTTACGTCTGACGGTTGAGTTTACGTCTGACGGTTGAGTTTACGTCTCTGACGGTTGAGTTTACGTCTGACGGTTGAGTTTACGTCTGACGGTTGAGTTTACGTCTGACGGTTGAGTTTACGTCTCTGACGGTTGAGTTTACGTCTGACGGTTGAGTTTACGTCTCTGACGGTTGAGTTTACGTCTGACGGTTGAGTTTACGTCTGACGGTTGAGTTTACGTCTGACGGTTGAGTTTACGTCTGACGGTTGAGTTTACGTCTGACGGTTGAGTTTACGTCTGACGGTTGAGTTTACGTCTGACGGTTGAGTTTACGTCTGACGGTTGAGTTTACGTCTGACGGTTGAGTTTACGTCTGACGGTTGAGTTTACGTCTGACGGTTGAGTTTACGTCTGACGGTTGTTGAGTTTACGTCTGACGGTTGAGTTTACGTCTGACGGTTGAGTTTACGTCTGACGGTTGAGTTTACGTCTGACGGTTGAGTTTACGTCTGACGGTTGAGTTTACGTCTGACGGTTGAGTTTACGTCTGACGGTTGAGTTTACGTCTGACGGTTGAGTTTACGTCTGACGGTTGAGTTTACGTCTGACGGTTGAGTTTACGTCTGACGGTTGAGTTTACGTCTGACGGTTGAGTTTACGTCTGACGGTTGAGTTTACGTCTGACGGTTGAGTTTACGTCTGACGGTTGAGTTTACGTCTGACGGTTGAGTTTACGTCTGACGGTTGAGTTTACGTCTGACGGTTGAGTTTACGTCTGACGGTTGAGTTTACGTCTGACGGTTGAGTTTACGTCTGACGGTTGAGTTTACGTCTGACGGTTGAGTTTACGTCTGACGGTTGAGTTTACGTCTGACGGTTGAGTTTACGTCTGACGGTTGAGTTTACGTCTGACGGTTGAGTTTACGTCTGACGGTTGAGTTTACGTCTGACGGTTGAGTTTACGTCTGACGGTTGAGTTTACGTCTGACGGTTGAGTTTACGTCTGACGGTTGAGTTTACGTCTGACGGTTGAGTTTACGTCTGACGGTTGAGTTTACGTCTGACGGTTGAGTTTACGTCTGACGGTTGAGTTTACGTCTGACGGTTGAGTTTACGTCTGACGGTTGAGTTTACGTCTGACGGTTGAGTTTACGTCTGACGGTTGAGTTTACGTCTGACGGTTGAGTTTACGTCTGACGGTTGAGTTTACGTCTGACGGTTGAGTTTACGTCTGACGGTTGAGTTTACGTCTGACGGTTGAGTTTACGTCTGACGGTTGAGTTTACGTCTGACGGTTGAGTTTACGTCTGACGGTTGAGTTTACGTCTGACGGTTGAGTTTACGTCTGACGGTTGAGTTTACGTCTGACGGTTGAGTTTACGTCTGACGGTTGAGTTTACGTCTGACGGTTGAGTTTACGTCTGACGGTTGAGTTTACGTCTGACGGTTGAGTTTACGTCTGACGGTTGAGTTTACGTCTGACGGTTGAGTTTACGTCTGACGGTTGAGTTTACGTCTGACGGTTGAGTTTACGTCTGACGGTTGAGTTTACGTCTGACGGTTGAGTTTACGTCTGACGGTTGAGTTTACGTCTGACGGTTGAGTTTACGTCTGACGGTTGAGTTTACGTCTGACGGTTGAGTTTACGTCTGACGGTTGAGTTTACGTCTGACGGTTGAGTTTACGTCTGACGGTTGAGTTTACGTCTGACGGTTGAGTTTACGTCTGACGGTTGAGTTTACGTCTGACGGTTGAGTTTACGTCTGACGGTTGAGTTTACGTCTGACGGTTGAGTTTACGTCTGACGGTTGAGTTTACGTCTGACGGTTGAGTTTACGTCTGACGGTTGAGTTTACGTCTGACGGTTGAGTTTACGTCTGACGGTTGAGTTTACGTCTGACGGTTGAGTTTACGTCTGACGGTTGAGTTTACGTCTGACGGTTGAGTTTACGTCTGACGGTTGAGTTTACGTCTGACGGTTGAGTTTACGTCTGACGGTTGAGTTTACGTCTGACGGTTGAGTTTACGTCTGACGGTTGAGTTTACGTCTGACGGTTGAGTTTACGTCTGACGGTTGAGTTTACGTCTGACGGTTGAGTTTACGTCTGACGGTTGAGTTTACGTCTGACGGTTGAGTTTACGTCTGACGGTTGAGTTTACGTCTGACGGTTGAGTTTACGTCTGACGGTTGAGTTTACGTCTGACGGTTGAGTTTACGTCTGACGGTTGAGTTTACGTCTGACGGTTGAGTTTACGTCTGACGGTTGAGTTTACGTCTGACGGTTGAGTTTACGTCTGACGGTTGAGTTTACGTCTGACGGTTGAGTTTACGTCTGACGGTTGAGTTTACGTCTGACGGTTGAGTTTACGTCTGACGGTTGAGTTTACGTCTGACGGTTGAGTTTACGTCTGACGGTTGAGTTTACGTCTGACGGTTGAGTTTACGTCTGACGGTTGAGTTTACGTCTGACGGTTGAGTTTACGTCTGACGGTTGAGTTTACGTCTGACGGTTGAGTTTACGTCTGACGGTTGAGTTTACGTCTGACGGTTGAGTTTACGTCTGACGGTTGAGTTTACGTCTGACGGTTGAGTTTACGTCTGACGGTTGAGTTTACGTCTGACGGTTGAGTTTACGTCTGACGGTTGAGTTTACGTCTGACGGTTGAGTTTACGTCTGACGGTTGAGTTTACGTCTGACGGTTGAGTTTACGTCTGACGGTTGAGTTTACGTCTGACGGTTGAGTTTACGTCTGACGGTTGAGTTTACGTCTGACGGTTGAGTTTACGTCTGACGGTTGAGTTTACGTCTGACGGTTGAGTTTACGTCTGACGGTTGAGTTTACGTCTGACGGTTGAGTTTACGTCTGACGGTTGAGTTTACGTCTGACGGTTGAGTTTACGTCTGACGGTTGAGTTTACGTCTGACGGTTGAGTTTACGTCTGACGGTTGAGTTTACGTCTGACGGTTGAGTTTACGTCTGACGGTTGAGTTTACGTCTGACGGTTGAGTTTACGTCTGACGGTTGAGTTTACGTCTGACGGTTGAGTTTACGTCTGACGGTTGAGTTTACGTCTGACGGTTGAGTTTACGTCTGACGGTTGAGTTTACGTCTGACGGTTGAGTTTACGTCTGACGGTTGAGTTTACGTCTGACGGTTGAGTTTACGTCTGACGGTTGAGTTTACGTCTGACGGTTGAGTTTACGTCTGACGGTTGAGTTTACGTCTGACGGTTGAGTTTACGTCTGACGGTTGAGTTTACGTCTGACGGTTGAGTTTACGTCTGACGGTTGAGTTTACGTCTGACGGTTGAGTTTACGTCTGACGGTTGAGTTTACGTCTGACGGTTGAGTTTACGTCTGACGGTTGAGTTTACGTCTGACGGTTGAGTTTACGTCTGACGGTTGAGTTTACGTCTGACGGTTGAGTTTACGTCTGACGGTTGAGTTTACGTCTGACGGTTGAGTTTACGTCTGACGGTTGAGTTTACGTCTGACGGTTGAGTTTACGTCTGACGGTTGAGTTTACGTCTGACGGTTGAGTTTACGTCTGACGGTTGAGTTTACGTCTGACGGTTGAGTTTACGTCTGACGGTTGAGTTTACGTCTGACGGTTGAGTTTACGTCTGACGGTTGAGTTTACGTCTGACGGTTGAGTTTACGTCTGACGGTTGAGTTTACGTCTGACGGTTGAGTTTACGTCTGACGGTTGAGTTTACGTCTGACGGTTGAGTTTACGTCTGACGGTTGAGTTTACGTCTGACGGTTGAGTTTACGTCTGACGGTTGAGTTTACGTCTGACGGTTGAGTTTACGTCTGACGGTTGAGTTTACGTCTGACGGTTGAGTTTACGTCTGACGGTTGAGTTTACGTCTGACGGTTGAGTTTACGTCTGACGGTTGAGTTTACGTCTGACGGTTGAGTTTACGTCTGACGGTTGAGTTTACGTCTGACGGTTGAGTTTACGTCTGACGGTTGAGTTTACGTCTGACGGTTGAGTTTACGTCTGACGGTTGAGTTTACGTCTGACGGTTGAGTTTACGTCTGACGGTTGAGTTTACGTCTGACGGTTGAGTTTACGTCTGACGGTTGAGTTTACGTCTGACGGTTGAGTTTACGTCTGACGGTTGAGTTTACGTCTGACGGTTGAGTTTACGTCTGACGGTTGAGTTTACGTCTGACGGTTGAGTTTACGTCTGACGGTTGAGTTTACGTCTGACGGTTGAGTTTACGTCTGACGGTTGAGTTTACGTCTGACGGTTGAGTTTACGTCTGACGGTTGAGTTTACGTCTGACGGTTGAGTTTACGTCTGACGGTTGAGTTTACGTCTGACGGTTGAGTTTACGTCTGACGGTTGAGTTTACGTCTGACGGTTGAGTTTACGTCTGACGGTTGAGTTTACGTCTGACGGTTGAGTTTACGTCTGACGGTTGAGTTTACGTCTGACGGTTGAGTTTACGTCTGACGGTTGAGTTTACGTCTGACGGTTGAGTTTACGTCTGACGGTTGAGTTTACGTCTGACGGTTGAGTTTACGTCTGACGGTTGAGTTTACGTCTGACGGTTGAGTTTACGTCTGACGGTTGAGTTTACGTCTGACGGTTGAGTTTACGTCTGACGGTTGAGTTTACGTCTGACGGTTGAGTTTACGTCTGACGGTTGAGTTTACGTCTGACGGTTGAGTTTACGTCTGACGGTTGAGTTTACGTCTGACGGTTGAGTTTACGTCTGACGGTTGAGTTTACGTCTGACGGTTGAGTTTACGTCTGACGGTTGAGTTTACGTCTGACGGTTGAGTTTACGTCTGACGGTTGAGTTTACGTCTGACGGTTGAGTTTACGTCTGACGGTTGAGTTTACGTCTGACGGTTGAGTTTACGTCTGACGGTTGAGTTTACGTCTGACGGTTGAGTTTACGTCTGACGGTTGAGTTTACGTCTGACGGTTGAGTTTACGTCTGACGGTTGAGTTTACGTCTGACGGTTGAGTTTACGTCTGACGGTTGAGTTTACGTCTGACGGTTGAGTTTACGTCTGACGGTTGAGTTTACGTCTGACGGTTGAGTTTACGTCTGACGGTTGAGTTTACGTCTGACGGTTGAGTTTACGTCTGACGGTTGAGTTTACGTCTGACGGTTGAGTTTACGTCTGACGGTTGAGTTTACGTCTGACGGTTGAGTTTACGTCTGACGGTTGAGTTTACGTCTGACGGTTGAGTTTACGTCTGACGGTTGAGTTTACGTCTGACGGTTGAGTTTACGTCTGACGGTTGAGTTTACGTCTGACGGTTGAGTTTACGTCTGACGGTTGAGTTTACGTCTGACGGTTGAGTTTACGTCTGACGGTTGAGTTTACGTCTGACGGTTGAGTTTACGTCTGACGGTTGAGTTTACGTCTGACGGTTGAGTTTACGTCTGACGGTTGAGTTTACGTCTGACGGTTGAGTTTACGTCTGACGGTTGAGTTTACGTCTGACGGTTGAGTTTACGTCTGACGGTTGAGTTTACGTCTGACGGTTGAGTTTACGTCTGACGGTTGAGTTTACGTCTGACGGTTGAGTTTACGTCTGACGGTTGAGTTTACGTCTGACGGTTGAGTTTACGTCTGACGGTTGAGTTTACGTCTGACGGTTGAGTTTACGTCTGACGGTTGAGTTTACGTCTGACGGTTGAGTTTACGTCTGACGGTTGAGTTTACGTCTGACGGTTGAGTTTACGTCTGACGGTTGAGTTTACGTCTGACGGTTGAGTTTACGTCTGACGGTTGAGTTTACGTCTGACGGTTGAGTTTACGTCTGACGGTTGAGTTTACGTCTGACGGTTGAGTTTACGTCTGACGGTTGAGTTTACGTCTGACGGTTGAGTTTACGTCTCTGACGGTTGAGTTTACGTCTCTGACGGTTGAGTTTACGTCTGACGGTTGAGTTTACGTCTGACGGTTGAGTTTACGTCTGACGGTTGAGTTTACGTCTGACGGTTGAGTTTACGTCTGACGGTTGAGTTTACGTCTGACGGTTGAGTTTACGTCTGACGGTTGAGTTTACGTCTGACGGTTGAGTTTACGTCTGACGGTTGAGTTTACGTCTGACGGTTGAGTTTACGTCTGACGGTTGAGTTTACGTCTGACGGTTGAGTTTACGTCTGACGGTTGAGTTTACGTCTGACGGTTGAGTTTACGTCTGACGGTTGAGTTTACGTCTGACGGTTGAGTTTACGTCTGACGGTTGAGTTTACGTCTGACGGTTGAGTTTACGTCTGACGGTTGAGTTTACGTCTGACGGTTGAGTTTACGTCTGACGGTTGAGTTTACGTCTGACGGTTGAGTTTACGTCTGACGGTTGAGTTTACGTCTGACGGTTGAGTTTACGTCTGACGGTTGAGTTTACGTCTGACGGTTGAGTTTACGTCTGACGGTTGAGTTTACGTCTGACGGTTGAGTTTACGTCTGACGGTTGAGTTTACGTCTGACGGTTGAGTTTACGTCTGACGGTTGAGTTTACGTCTGACGGTTGAGTTTACGTCTGACGGTTGAGTTTACGTCTGACGGTTGAGTTTACGTCTGACGGTTGAGTTTACGTCTGACGGTTGAGTTTACGTCTGACGGTTGAGTTTACGTCTGACGGTTGAGTTTACGTCTGACGGTTGAGTTTACGTCTGACGGTTGAGTTTACGTCTGACGGTTGAGTTTACGTCTGACGGTTGAGTTTACGTCTGACGGTTGAGTTTACGTCTGACGGTTGAGTTTACGTCTGACGGTTGAGTTTACGTCTGACGGTTGAGTTTACGTCTGACGGTTGAGTTTACGTCTGACGGTTGAGTTTACGTCTGACGGTTGAGTTTACGTCTGACGGTTGAGTTTACGTCTGACGGTTGAGTTTACGTCTGACGGTTGAGTTTACGTCTGACGGTTGAGTTTACGTCTGACGGTTGAGTTTACGTCTGACGGTTGAGTTTACGTCTGACGGTTGAGTTTACGTCTGACGGTTGAGTTTACGTCTGACGGTTGAGTTTACGTCTGACGGTTGAGTTTACGTCTGACGGTTGAGTTTACGTCTGACGGTTGAGTTTACGTCTGACGGTTGAGTTTACGTCTGACGGTTGAGTTTACGTCTGACGGTTGAGTTTACGTCTGACGGTTGAGTTTACGTCTGACGGTTGAGTTTACGTCTGACGGTTGAGTTTACGTCTGACGGTTGAGTTTACGTCTGACGGTTGAGTTTACGTCTGACGGTTGAGTTTACGTCTGACGGTTGAGTTTACGTCTGACGGTTGAGTTTACGTCTGACGGTTGAGTTTACGTCTGACGGTTGAGTTTACGTCTGACGGTTGAGTTTACGTCTGACGGTTGAGTTTACGTCTGACGGTTGAGTTTACGTCTGACGGTTGAGTTTACGTCTGACGGTTGAGTTTACGTCTGACGGTTGAGTTTACGTCTGACGGTTGAGTTTACGTCTGACGGTTGAGTTTACGTCTGACGGTTGAGTTTACGTCTGACGGTTGAGTTTACGTCTGACGGTTGAGTTTACGTCTGACGGTTGAGTTTACGTCTGACGGTTGAGTTTACGTCTGACGGTTGAGTTTACGTCTGACGGTTGAGTTTACGTCTGACGGTTGAGTTTACGTCTGACGGTTGAGTTTACGTCTGACGGTTGAGTTTACGTCTGACGGTTGAGTTTACGTCTGACGGTTGAGTTTACGTCTGACGGTTGAGTTTACGTCTGACGGTTGAGTTTACGTCTGACGGTTGAGTTTACGTCTGACGGTTGAGTTTACGTCTGACGGTTGAGTTTACGTCTGACGGTTGAGTTTACGTCTGACGGTTGAGTTTACGTCTGACGGTTGAGTTTACGTCTGACGGTTGAGTTTACGTCTGACGGTTGAGTTTACGTCTGACGGTTGAGTTTACGTCTGACGGTTGAGTTTACGTCTGACGGTTGAGTTTACGTCTGACGGTTGAGTTTACGTCTGACGGTTGAGTTTACGTCTGACGGTTGAGTTTACGTCTGACGGTTGAGTTTACGTCTGACGGTTGAGTTTACGTCTGACGGTTGAGTTTACGTCTGACGGTTGAGTTTACGTCTGACGGTTGAGTTTACGTCTGACGGTTGAGTTTACGTCTGACGGTTGAGTTTACGTCTGACGGTTGAGTTTACGTCTGACGGTTGAGTTTACGTCTGACGGTTGAGTTTACGTCTGACGGTTGAGTTTACGTCTGACGGTTGAGTTTACGTCTGACGGTTGAGTTTACGTCTGACGGTTGAGTTTACGTCTGACGGTTGAGTTTACGTCTGACGGTTGAGTTTACGTCTGACGGTTGAGTTTACGTCTGACGGTTGAGTTTACGTCTGACGGTTGAGTTTACGTCTGACGGTTGAGTTTACGTCTGACGGTTGAGTTTACGTCTGACGGTTGAGTTTACGTCTGACGGTTGAGTTTACGTCTGACGGTTGAGTTTACGTCTGACGGTTGAGTTTACGTCTGACGGTTGAGTTTACGTCTGACGGTTGAGTTTACGTCTGACGGTTGAGTTTACGTCTGACGGTTGAGTTTACGTCTGACGGTTGAGTTTACGTCTGACGGTTGAGTTTACGTCTGACGGTTGAGTTTACGTCTGACGGTTGAGTTTACGTCTGACGGTTGAGTTTACGTCTGACGGTTGAGTTTACGTCTGACGGTTGAGTTTACGTCTGACGGTTGAGTTTACGTCTGACGGTTGAGTTTACGTCTGACGGTTGAGTTTACGTCTGACGGTTGAGTTTACGTCTGACGGTTGAGTTTACGTCTGACGGTTGAGTTTACGTCTGACGGTTGAGTTTACGTCTGACGGTTGAGTTTACGTCTGACGGTTGAGTTTACGTCTGACGGTTGAGTTTACGTCTGACGGTTGAGTTTACGTCTGACGGTTGAGTTTACGTCTGACGGTTGAGTTTACGTCTGACGGTTGAGTTTACGTCTGACGGTTGAGTTTACGTCTGACGGTTGAGTTTACGTCTGACGGTTGAGTTTACGTCTGACGGTTGAGTTTACGTCTGACGGTTGAGTTTACGTCTGACGGTTGAGTTTACGTCTGACGGTTGAGTTTACGTCTGACGGTTGAGTTTACGTCTGACGGTTGAGTTTACGTCTGACGGTTGAGTTTACGTCTGACGGTTGAGTTTACGTCTGACGGTTGAGTTTACGTCTGACGGTTGAGTTTACGTCTGACGGTTGAGTTTACGTCTGACGGTTGAGTTTACGTCTGACGGTTGAGTTTACGTCTGACGGTTGAGTTTACGTCTGACGGTTGAGTTTACGTCTGACGGTTGAGTTTACGTCTGACGGTTGAGTTTACGTCTGACGGTTGAGTTTACGTCTGACGGTTGAGTTTACGTCTGACGGTTGAGTTTACGTCTGACGGTTGAGTTTACGTCTGACGGTTGAGTTTACGTCTGACGGTTGAGTTTACGTCTGACGGTTGAGTTTACGTCTGACGGTTGAGTTTACGTCTGACGGTTGAGTTTACGTCTGACGGTTGAGTTTACGTCTGACGGTTGAGTTTACGTCTGACGGTTGAGTTTACGTCTGACGGTTGAGTTTACGTCTGACGGTTGAGTTTACGTCTGACGGTTGAGTTTACGTCTGACGGTTGAGTTTACGTCTGACGGTTGAGTTTACGTCTGACGGTTGAGTTTACGTCTGACGGTTGAGTTTACGTCTGACGGTTGAGTTTACGTCTGACGGTTGAGTTTACGTCTGACGGTTGAGTTTACGTCTGACGGTTGAGTTTACGTCTGACGGTTGAGTTTACGTCTGACGGTTGAGTTTACGTCTGACGGTTGAGTTTACGTCTGACGGTTGAGTTTACGTCTGACGGTTGAGTTTACGTCTGACGGTTGAGTTTACGTCTGACGGTTGAGTTTACGTCTGACGGTTGAGTTTACGTCTGACGGTTGAGTTTACGTCTGACGGTTGAGTTTACGTCTGACGGTTGAGTTTACGTCTGACGGTTGAGTTTACGTCTGACGGTTGAGTTTACGTCTGACGGTTGAGTTTACGTCTGACGGTTGAGTTTACGTCTGACGGTTGAGTTTACGTCTGACGGTTGAGTTTACGTCTGACGGTTGAGTTTACGTCTGACGGTTGAGTTTACGTCTGACGGTTGAGTTTACGTCTGACGGTTGAGTTTACGTCTGACGGTTGAGTTTACGTCTGACGGTTGAGTTTACGTCTGACGGTTGAGTTTACGTCTGACGGTTGAGTTTACGTCTGACGGTTGAGTTTACGTCTGACGGTTGAGTTTACGTCTGACGGTTGAGTTTACGTCTGACGGTTGAGTTTACGTCTGACGGTTGAGTTTACGTCTGACGGTTGAGTTTACGTCTGACGGTTGAGTTTACGTCTGACGGTTGAGTTTACGTCTGACGGTTGAGTTTACGTCTGACGGTTGAGTTTACGTCTGACGGTTGAGTTTACGTCTGACGGTTGAGTTTACGTCTGACGGTTGAGTTTACGTCTGACGGTTGAGTTTACGTCTGACGGTTGAGTTTACGTCTGACGGTTGAGTTTACGTCTGACGGTTGAGTTTACGTCTGACGGTTGAGTTTACGTCTGACGGTTGAGTTTACGTCTGACGGTTGAGTTTACGTCTGACGGTTGAGTTTACGTCTGACGGTTGAGTTTACGTCTGACGGTTGAGTTTACGTCTGACGGTTGAGTTTACGTCTGACGGTTGAGTTTACGTCTGACGGTTGAGTTTACGTCTGACGGTTGAGTTTACGTCTGACGGTTGAGTTTACGTCTGACGGTTGAGTTTACGTCTGACGGTTGAGTTTACGTCTGACGGTTGAGTTTACGTCTGACGGTTGAGTTTACGTCTGACGGTTGAGTTTACGTCTGACGGTTGAGTTTACGTCTGACGGTTGAGTTTACGTCTGACGGTTGAGTTTACGTCTGACGGTTGAGTTTACGTCTGACGGTTGAGTTTACGTCTGACGGTTGAGTTTACGTCTGACGGTTGAGTTTACGTCTGACGGTTGAGTTTACGTCTGACGGTTGAGTTTACGTCTGACGGTTGAGTTTACGTCTGACGGTTGAGTTTACGTCTGACGGTTGAGTTTACGTCTGACGGTTGAGTTTACGTCTGACGGTTGAGTTTACGTCTGACGGTTGAGTTTACGTCTGACGGTTGAGTTTACGTCTGACGGTTGAGTTTACGTCTGACGGTTGAGTTTACGTCTGACGGTTGAGTTTACGTCTGACGGTTGAGTTTACGTCTGACGGTTGAGTTTACGTCTGACGGTTGAGTTTACGTCTGACGGTTGAGTTTACGTCTGACGGTTGAGTTTACGTCTGACGGTTGAGTTTACGTCTGACGGTTGAGTTTACGTCTGACGGTTGAGTTTACGTCTGACGGTTGAGTTTACGTCTGACGGTTGAGTTTACGTCTGACGGTTGAGTTTACGTCTGACGGTTGAGTTTACGTCTGACGGTTGAGTTTACGTCTGACGGTTGAGTTTACGTCTGACGGTTGAGTTTACGTCTGACGGTTGAGTTTACGTCTGACGGTTGAGTTTACGTCTGACGGTTGAGTTTACGTCTGACGGTTGAGTTTACGTCTGACGGTTGAGTTTACGTCTGACGGTTGAGTTTACGTCTGACGGTTGAGTTTACGTCTGACGGTTGAGTTTACGTCTGACGGTTGAGTTTACGTCTGACGGTTGAGTTTACGTCTCTGACGGTTGAGTTTACGTCTGACGGTTGAGTTTACGTCTCTGACGGTTGAGTTTACGTCTGACGGTTGAGTTTACGTCTGACGGTTGAGTTTACGTCTGACGGTTGAGTTTACGTCTGACGGTTGAGTTTACGTCTGACGGTTGAGTTTACGTCTGACGGTTGAGTTTACGTCTGACGGTTGAGTTTACGTCTGACGGTTGAGTTTACGTCTGACGGTTGAGTTTACGTCTGACGGTTGAGTTTACGTCTGACGGTTTTACGTCTGACGGTTGAGTTTACGTCTGACGGTTGAGTTTACGTCTGACGGTTGAGTTTACGTCTGACGGTTGAGTTTACGTCTGACGGTTGAGTTTACGTCTGACGGTTGAGTTTACGTCTGACGGTTGAGTTTACGTCTGACGGTTGAGTTTACGTCTGACGGTTGAGTTTACGTCTGACGGTTGAGTTTACGTCTGACGGTTGAGTTTACGTCTGACGGTTGAGTTTACGTCTGACGGTTGAGTTTACGTCTGACGGTTGAGTTTACGTCTGACGGTTGAGTTTACGTCTGACGGTTGAGTTTACGTCTGACGGTTGAGTTTACGTCTGACGGTTGAGTTTACGTCTGACGGTTGAGTTTACGTCTGACGGTTGAGTTTACGTCTGACGGTTGAGTTTACGTCTGACGGTTGAGTTTACGTCTGACGGTTGAGTTTACGTCTGACGGTTGAGTTTACGTCTGACGGTTGAGTTTACGTCTGACGGTTGAGTTTACGTCTGACGGTTGAGTTTACGTCTGACGGTTGAGTTTACGTCTGACGGTTGAGTTTACGTCTGACGGTTGAGTTTACGTCTGACGGTTGAGTTTACGTCTGACGGTTGAGTTTACGTCTGACGGTTGAGTTTACGTCTGACGGTTGAGTTTACGTCTGACGGTTGAGTTTACGTCTGACGGTTGAGTTTACGTCTGACGGTTGAGTTTACGTCTGACGGTTGAGTTTACGTCTGACGGTTGAGTTTACGTCTGACGGTTGAGTTTACGTCTGACGGTTGAGTTTACGTCTGACGGTTGAGTTTACGTCTGACGGTTGAGTTTACGTCTGACGGTTGAGTTTACGTCTGACGGTTGAGTTTACGTCTGACGGTTGAGTTTACGTCTGACGGTTGAGTTTACGTCTGACGGTTGAGTTTACGTCTGACGGTTGAGTTTACGTCTGACGGTTGAGTTTACGTCTGACGGTTGAGTTTACGTCTGACGGTTGAGTTTACGTCTGACGGTTGAGTTTACGTCTGACGGTTGAGTTTACGTCTGACGGTTGAGTTTACGTCTGACGGTTGAGTTTACGTCTGACGGTTGAGTTTACGTCTGACGGTTGAGTTTACGTCTGACGGTTGAGTTTACGTCTGACGGTTGAGTTTACGTCTGACGGTTGAGTTTACGTCTGACGGTTGAGTTTACGTCTGACGGTTGAGTTTACGTCTGACGGTTGAGTTTACGTCTGACGGTTGAGTTTACGTCTGACGGTTGAGTTTACGTCTGACGGTTGAGTTTACGTCTGACGGTTGAGTTTACGTCTGACGGTTGAGTTTACGTCTGACGGTTGAGTTTACGTCTGACGGTTGAGTTTACGTCTGACGGTTGAGTTTACGTCTGACGGTTGAGTTTACGTCTGACGGTTGAGTTTACGTCTGACGGTTGAGTTTACGTCTGACGGTTGAGTTTACGTCTGACGGTTGAGTTTACGTCTGACGGTTGAGTTTACGTCTGACGGTTGAGTTTACGTCTGACGGTTGAGTTTACGTCTGACGGTTGAGTTTACGTCTGACGGTTGAGTTTACGTCTGACGGTTGAGTTTACGTCTGACGGTTGAGTTTACGTCTGACGGTTGAGTTTACGTCTGACGGTTGAGTTTACGTCTGACGGTTGAGTTTACGTCTGACGGTTGAGTTTACGTCTGACGGTTGAGTTTACGTCTGACGGTTGAGTTTACGTCTGACGGTTGAGTTTACGTCTGACGGTTGAGTTTACGTCTGACGGTTGAGTTTACGTCTGACGGTTGAGTTTACGTCTGACGGTTGAGTTTACGTCTGACGGTTGAGTTTACGTCTGACGGTTGAGTTTACGTCTGACGGTTGAGTTTACGTCTGACGGTTGAGTTTACGTCTGACGGTTGAGTTTACGTCTGACGGTTGAGTTTACGTCTGACGGTTGAGTTTACGTCTGACGGTTGAGTTTACGTCTGACGGTTGAGTTTACGTCTGACGGTTGAGTTTACGTCTGACGGTTGAGTTTACGTCTGACGGTTGAGTTTACGTCTGACGGTTGAGTTTACGTCTGACGGTTGAGTTTACGTCTGACGGTTGAGTTTACGTCTGACGGTTGAGTTTACGTCTGACGGTTGAGTTTACGTCTGACGGTTGAGTTTACGTCTGACGGTTGAGTTTACGTCTGACGGTTGAGTTTACGTCTGACGGTTGAGTTTACGTCTGACGGTTGAGTTTACGTCTGACGGTTGAGTTTACGTCTGACGGTTGAGTTTACGTCTGACGGTTGAGTTTACGTCTGACGGTTGAGTTTACGTCTGACGGTTGAGTTTACGTCTGACGGTTGAGTTTACGTCTGACGGTTGAGTTTACGTCTGACGGTTGAGTTTACGTCTGACGGTTGAGTTTACGTCTGACGGTTGAGTTTACGTCTGACGGTTGAGTTTACGTCTGACGGTTGAGTTTACGTCTGACGGTTGAGTTTACGTCTGACGGTTGAGTTTACGTCTGACGGTTGAGTTTACGTCTGACGGTTGAGTTTACGTCTGACGGTTGAGTTTACGTCTGACGGTTGAGTTTACGTCTGACGGTTGAGTTTACGTCTGACGGTTGAGTTTACGTCTGACGGTTGAGTTTACGTCTGACGGTTGAGTTTACGTCTGACGGTTGAGTTTACGTCTGACGGTTGAGTTTACGTCTGACGGTTGAGTTTACGTCTGACGGTTGAGTTTACGTCTGACGGTTGAGTTTACGTCTGACGGTTGAGTTTACGTCTGACGGTTGAGTTTACGTCTGACGGTTGAGTTTACGTCTGACGGTTGAGTTTACGTCTGACGGTTGAGTTTACGTCTGACGGTTGAGTTTACGTCTGACGGTTGAGTTTACGTCTGACGGTTGAGTTTACGTCTGACGGTTGAGTTTACGTCTGACGGTTGAGTTTACGTCTGACGGTTGAGTTTACGTCTGACGGTTGAGTTTACGTCTGACGGTTGAGTTTACGTCTGACGGTTGAGTTTACGTCTGACGGTTGAGTTTACGTCTGACGGTTGAGTTTACGTCTGACGGTTGAGTTTACGTCTGACGGTTGAGTTTACGTCTGACGGTTGAGTTTACGTCTGACGGTTGAGTTTACGTCTGACGGTTGAGTTTACGT
The DNA here is from genome assembly GCF_033807715.1 of Cololabis saira. NCBI lineage: Eukaryota > Metazoa > Chordata > Actinopteri > Beloniformes > Belonidae > Cololabis > Cololabis saira. Next base: position 45,540,792 of record NC_084600.1, on the reverse strand, counting down.
CTGACGGTTGAGTTTACGTCTGACGGTTGAGTTTACGTCTGACGGTTGAGTTTACGTCTGACGGTTGAGTTTACGTCTGACGGTTGAGTTTACGTCTGACGGTTGAGTTTACGTCTGACGGTTGAGTTTACGTCTGACGGTTGAGTTTACGTCTGACGGTTGAGTTTACGTCTGACGGTTGAGTTTACGTCTGACGGTTGAGTTTACGTCTGACGGTTGAGTTTACGTCTGACGGTTGAGTTTACGTCTGACGGTTGAGTTTACGTCTGACGGTTGAGTTTACGTCTGACGGTTGAGTTTACGTCTGACGGTTGAGTTTACGTCTGACGGTTGAGTTTACGTCTGACGGTTGAGTTTACGTCTGACGGTTGAGTTTACGTCTGACGGTTGAGTTTACGTCTGACGGTTGAGTTTACGTCTGACGGTTGAGTTTACGTCTGACGGTTGAGTTTACGTCTGACGGTTGAGTTTACGTCTGACGGTTGAGTTTACGTCTGACGGTTGAGTTTACGTCTGACGGTTGAGTTTACGTCTGACGGTTGAGTTTACGTCTGACGGTTGAGTTTACGTCTGACGGTTGAGTTTACGTCTGACGGTTGAGTTTACGTCTGACGGTTGAGTTTACGTCTGACGGTTGAGTTTACGTCTGACGGTTGAGTTTACGTCTGACGGTTGAGTTTACGTCTGACGGTTGAGTTTACGTCTGACGGTTGAGTTTACGTCTGACGGTTGAGTTTACGTCTGACGGTTGAGTTTACGTCTGACGGTTGAGTTTACGTCTGACGGTTGAGTTTACGTCTGACGGTTGAGTTTACGTCTGACGGTTGAGTTTACGTCTGACGGTTGAGTTTACGTCTGACGGTTGAGTTTACGTCTGACGGTTGAGTTTACGTCTGACGGTTGAGTTTACGTCTGACGGTTGAGTTTACGTCTGACGGTTGAGTTTACGTCTGACGGTTGAGTTTACGTCTGACGGTTGAGTTTACGTCTGACGGTTGAGTTTACGTCTGACGGTTGAGTTTACGTCTGACGGTTGAGTTTACGTCTGACGGTTGAGTTTACGTCTGACGGTTGAGTTTACGTCTGACGGTTGAGTTTACGTCTGACGGTTGAGTTTACGTCTGACGGTTGAGTTTACGTCTGACGGTTGAGTTTACGTCTGACGGTTGAGTTTACGTCTGACGGTTGAGTTTACGTCTGACGGTTGAGTTTACGTCTGACGGTTGAGTTTACGTCTGACGGTTGAGTTTACGTCTGACGGTTGAGTTTACGTCTGACGGTTGAGTTTACGTCTGACGGTTGAGTTTACGTCTGACGGTTGAGTTTACGTCTGACGGTTGAGTTTACGTCTGACGGTTGAGTTTACGTCTGACGGTTGAGTTTACGTCTGACGGTTGAGTTTACGTCTGACGGTTGAGTTTACGTCTGACGGTTGAGTTTACGTCTGACGGTTGAGTTTACGTCTGACGGTTGAGTTTACGTCTGACGGTTGAGTTTACGTCTGACGGTTGAGTTTACGTCTGACGGTTGAGTTTACGTCTGACGGTTGAGTTTACGTCTGACGGTTGAGTTTACGTCTGACGGTTGAGTTTACGTCTGACGGTTGAGTTTACGTCTGACGGTTGAGTTTACGTCTGACGGTTGAGTTTACGTCTGACGGTTGAGTTTACGTCTGACGGTTGAGTTTACGTCTGACGGTTGAGTTTACGTCTGACGGTTGAGTTTACGTCTGACGGTTGAGTTTACGTCTGACGGTTGAGTTTACGTCTGACGGTTGAGTTTACGTCTGACGGTTGAGTTTACGTCTGACGGTTGAGTTTACGTCTGACGGTTGAGTTTACGTCTGACGGTTGAGTTTACGTCTGACGGTTGAGTTTACGTCTGACGGTTGAGTTTACGTCTGACGGTTGAGTTTACGTCTGACGGTTGAGTTTACGTCTGACGGTTGAGTTTACGTCTGACGGTTGAGTTTACGTCTGACGGTTGAGTTTACGTCTGACGGTTGAGTTTACGTCTGACGGTTGAGTTTACGTCTGACGGTTGAGTTTACGTCTGACGGTTGAGTTTACGTCTGACGGTTGAGTTTACGTCTGACGGTTGAGTTTACGTCTGACGGTTGAGTTTACGTCTGACGGTTGAGTTTACGTCTGACGGTTGAGTTTACGTCTGACGGTTGAGTTTACGTCTGACGGTTGAGTTTACGTCTGACGGTTGAGTTTACGTCTGACGGTTGAGTTTACGTCTGACGGTTGAGTTTACGTCTGACGGTTGAGTTTACGTCTGACGGTTGAGTTTACGTCTGACGGTTGAGTTTACGTCTGACGGTTGAGTTTACGTCTGACGGTTGAGTTTACGTCTGACGGTTGAGTTTACGTCTGACGGTTGAGTTTACGTCTGACGGTTGAGTTTACGTCTGACGGTTGAGTTTACGTCTGACGGTTGAGTTTACGTCTGACGGTTGAGTTTACGTCTGACGGTTGAGTTTACGTCTGACGGTTGAGTTTACGTCTGACGGTTGAGTTTACGTCTGACGGTTGAGTTTACGTCTGACGGTTGAGTTTACGTCTGACGGTTGAGTTTACGTCTGACGGTTGAGTTTACGTCTGACGGTTGAGTTTACGTCTGACGGTTGAGTTTACGTCTGACGGTTGAGTTTACGTCTGACGGTTGAGTTTACGTCTGACGGTTGAGTTTACGTCTGACGGTTGAGTTTACGTCTGACGGTTGAGTTTACGTCTGACGGTTGAGTTTACGTCTGACGGTTGAGTTTACGTCTGACGGTTGAGTTTACGTCTGACGGTTGAGTTTACGTCTGACGGTTGAGTTTACGTCTGACGGTTGAGTTTACGTCTGACGGTTGAGTTTACGTCTGACGGTTGAGTTTACGTCTGACGGTTGAGTTTACGTCTGACGGTTGAGTTTACGTCTGACGGTTGAGTTTACGTCTGACGGTTGAGTTTACGTCTGACGGTTGAGTTTACGTCTGACGGTTGAGTTTACGTCTGACGGTTGAGTTTACGTCTGACGGTTGAGTTTACGTCTGACGGTTGAGTTTACGTCTGACGGTTGAGTTTACGTCTGACGGTTGAGTTTACGTCTGACGGTTGAGTTTACGTCTGACGGTTGAGTTTACGTCTGACGGTTGAGTTTACGTCTGACGGTTGAGTTTACGTCTGACGGTTGAGTTTACGTCTGACGGTTGAGTTTACGTCTGACGGTTGAGTTTACGTCTGACGGTTGAGTTTACGTCTGACGGTTGAGTTTACGTCTGACGGTTGAGTTTACGTCTGACGGTTGAGTTTACGTCTGACGGTTGAGTTTACGTCTGACGGTTGAGTTTACGTCTGACGGTTGAGTTTACGTCTGACGGTTGAGTTTACGTCTGACGGTTGAGTTTACGTCTGACGGTTGAGTTTACGTCTGACGGTTGAGTTTACGTCTGACGGTTGAGTTTACGTCTGACGGTTGAGTTTACGTCTGACGGTTGAGTTTACGTCTGACGGTTGAGTTTACGTCTGACGGTTGAGTTTACGTCTGACGGTTGAGTTTACGTCTGACGGTTGAGTTTACGTCTGACGGTTGAGTTTACGTCTGACGGTTGAGTTTACGTCTGACGGTTGAGTTTACGTCTGACGGTTGAGTTTACGTCTGACGGTTGAGTTTACGTCTGACGGTTGAGTTTACGTCTGACGGTTGAGTTTACGTCTGACGGTTGAGTTTACGTCTGACGGTTGAGTTTACGTCTGACGGTTGAGTTTACGTCTGACGGTTGAGTTTACGTCTGACGGTTGAGTTTACGTCTGACGGTTGAGTTTACGTCTGACGGTTGAGTTTACGTCTGACGGTTGAGTTTACGTCTGACGGTTGAGTTTACGTCTGACGGTTGAGTTTACGTCTGACGGTTGAGTTTACGTCTGACGGTTGAGTTTACGTCTGACGGTTGAGTTTACGTCTGACGGTTGAGTTTACGTCTGACGGTTGAGTTTACGTCTGACGGTTGAGTTTACGTCTGACGGTTGAGTTTACGTCTGACGGTTGAGTTTACGTCTGACGGTTGAGTTTACGTCTGACGGTTGAGTTTACGTCTGACGGTTGAGTTTACGTCTGACGGTTGAGTTTACGTCTGACGGTTGAGTTTACGTCTGACGGTTGAGTTTACGTCTGACGGTTGAGTTTACGTCTGACGGTTGAGTTTACGTCTGACGGTTGAGTTTACGTCTGACGGTTGAGTTTACGTCTGACGGTTGAGTTTACGTCTGACGGTTGAGTTTACGTCTGACGGTTGAGTTTACGTCTGACGGTTGAGTTTACGTCTGACGGTTGAGTTTACGTCTGACGGTTGAGTTTACGTCTGACGGTTGAGTTTACGTCTGACGGTTGAGTTTACGTCTGACGGTTGAGTTTACGTCTGACGGTTGAGTTTACGTCTGACGGTTGAGTTTACGTCTGACGGTTGAGTTTACGTCTGACGGTTGAGTTTACGTCTGACGGTTGAGTTTACGTCTGACGGTTGAGTTTACGTCTCTGACGGTTGAGTTTACGTCTCTGACGGTTGAGTTTACGTCTGACGGTTGAGTTTACGTCTGACGGTTGAGTTTACGTCTGACGGTTGAGTTTACGTCTGACGGTTGAGTTTACGTCTGACGGTTGAGTTTACGTCTGACGGTTGAGTTTACGTCTGACGGTTGAGTTTACGTCTGACGGTTGAGTTTACGTCTGACGGTTGAGTTTACGTCTGACGGTTGAGTTTACGTCTGACGGTTGAGTTTACGTCTGACGGTTGAGTTTACGTCTGACGGTTGAGTTTACGTCTGACGGTTGAGTTTACGTCTGACGGTTGAGTTTACGTCTGACGGTTGAGTTTACGTCTGACGGTTGAGTTTACGTCTGACGGTTGAGTTTACGTCTGACGGTTGAGTTTACGTCTGACGGTTGAGTTTACGTCTGACGGTTGAGTTTACGTCTGACGGTTGAGTTTACGTCTGACGGTTGAGTTTACGTCTGACGGTTGAGTTTACGTCTGACGGTTGAGTTTACGTCTGACGGTTGAGTTTACGTCTGACGGTTGAGTTTACGTCTGACGGTTGAGTTTACGTCTGACGGTTGAGTTTACGTCTGACGGTTGAGTTTACGTCTGACGGTTGAGTTTACGTCTGACGGTTGAGTTTACGTCTGACGGTTGAGTTTACGTCTGACGGTTGAGTTTACGTCTGACGGTTGAGTTTACGTCTGACGGTTGAGTTTACGTCTGACGGTTGAGTTTACGTCTGACGGTTGAGTTTACGTCTGACGGTTGAGTTTACGTCTGACGGTTGAGTTTACGTCTGACGGTTGAGTTTACGTCTGACGGTTGAGTTTACGTCTGACGGTTGAGTTTACGTCTGACGGTTGAGTTTACGTCTGACGGTTGAGTTTACGTCTGACGGTTGAGTTTACGTCTGACGGTTGAGTTTACGTCTGACGGTTGAGTTTACGTCTGACGGTTGAGTTTACGTCTGACGGTTGAGTTTACGTCTGACGGTTGAGTTTACGTCTGACGGTTGAGTTTACGTCTGACGGTTGAGTTTACGTCTGACGGTTGAGTTTACGTCTGACGGTTGAGTTTACGTCTGACGGTTGAGTTTACGTCTGACGGTTGAGTTTACGTCTGACGGTTGAGTTTACGTCTGACGGTTGAGTTTACGTCTGACGGTTGAGTTTACGTCTGACGGTTGAGTTTACGTCTGACGGTTGAGTTTACGTCTGACGGTTGAGTTTACGTCTGACGGTTGAGTTTACGTCTGACGGTTGAGTTTACGTCTGACGGTTGAGTTTACGTCTGACGGTTGAGTTTACGTCTGACGGTTGAGTTTACGTCTGACGGTTGAGTTTACGTCTGACGGTTGAGTTTACGTCTGACGGTTGAGTTTACGTCTGACGGTTGAGTTTACGTCTGACGGTTGAGTTTACGTCTGACGGTTGAGTTTACGTCTGACGGTTGAGTTTACGTCTGACGGTTGAGTTTACGTCTGACGGTTGAGTTTACGTCTGACGGTTGAGTTTACGTCTGACGGTTGAGTTTACGTCTGACGGTTGAGTTTACGTCTGACGGTTGAGTTTACGTCTGACGGTTGAGTTTACGTCTGACGGTTGAGTTTACGTCTGACGGTTGAGTTTACGTCTGACGGTTGAGTTTACGTCTGACGGTTGAGTTTACGTCTGACGGTTGAGTTTACGTCTGACGGTTGAGTTTACGTCTGACGGTTGAGTTTACGTCTGACGGTTGAGTTTACGTCTGACGGTTGAGTTTACGTCTGACGGTTGAGTTTACGTCTGACGGTTGAGTTTACGTCTGACGGTTGAGTTTACGTCTGACGGTTGAGTTTACGTCTGACGGTTGAGTTTACGTCTGACGGTTGAGTTTACGTCTGACGGTTGAGTTTACGTCTGACGGTTGAGTTTACGTCTGACGGTTGAGTTTACGTCTGACGGTTGAGTTTACGTCTGACGGTTGAGTTTACGTCTGACGGTTGAGTTTACGTCTGACGGTTGAGTTTACGTCTGACGGTTGAGTTTACGTCTGACGGTTGAGTTTACGTCTGACGGTTGAGTTTACGTCTGACGGTTGAGTTTACGTCTGACGGTTGAGTTTACGTCTGACGGTTGAGTTTACGTCTGACGGTTGAGTTTACGTCTGACGGTTGAGTTTACGTCTGACGGTTGAGTTTACGTCTGACGGTTGAGTTTACGTCTGACGGTTGAGTTTACGTCTGACGGTTGAGTTTACGTCTGACGGTTGAGTTTACGTCTGACGGTTGAGTTTACGTCTGACGGTTGAGTTTACGTCTGACGGTTGAGTTTACGTCTGACGGTTGAGTTTACGTCTGACGGTTGAGTTTACGTCTGACGGTTGAGTTTACGTCTGACGGTTGAGTTTACGTCTGACGGTTGAGTTTACGTCTGACGGTTGAGTTTACGTCTGACGGTTGAGTTTACGTCTGACGGTTGAGTTTACGTCTGACGGTTGAGTTTACGTCTGACGGTTGAGTTTACGTCTGACGGTTGAGTTTACGTCTGACGGTTGAGTTTACGTCTGACGGTTGAGTTTACGTCTGACGGTTGAGTTTACGTCTGACGGTTGAGTTTACGTCTGACGGTTGAGTTTACGTCTGACGGTTGAGTTTACGTCTGACGGTTGAGTTTACGTCTGACGGTTGAGTTTACGTCTGACGGTTGAGTTTACGTCTGACGGTTGAGTTTACGTCTGACGGTTGAGTTTACGTCTGACGGTTGAGTTTACGTCTGACGGTTGAGTTTACGTCTGACGGTTGAGTTTACGTCTGACGGTTGAGTTTACGTCTGACGGTTGAGTTTACGTCTGACGGTTGAGTTTACGTCTGACGGTTGAGTTTACGTCTGACGGTTGAGTTTACGTCTGACGGTTGAGTTTACGTCTGACGGTTGAGTTTACGTCTGACGGTTGAGTTTACGTCTGACGGTTGAGTTTACGTCTGACGGTTGAGTTTACGTCTGACGGTTGAGTTTACGTCTGACGGTTGAGTTTACGTCTGACGGTTGAGTTTACGTCTGACGGTTGAGTTTACGTCTGACGGTTGAGTTTACGTCTGACGGTTGAGTTTACGTCTGACGGTTGAGTTTACGTCTCTGACGGTTGAGTTTACGTCTGACGGTTGAGTTTACGTCTGACGGTTGAGTTTACGTCTGACGGTTGAGTTTACGTCTGACGGTTGAGTTTACGTCTGACGGTTGAGTTTACGTCTGACGGTTGAGTTTACGTCTGACGGTTGAGTTTACGTCTCTGACGGTTGAGTTTACGTCTGACGGTTGAGTTTACGTCTGACGGTTGAGTTTACGTCTGACGGTTGAGTTTACGTCTGACGGTTGAGTTTACGTCTGACGGTTGAGTTTACGTCTGACGGTTGAGTTTACGTCTCTGACGGTTGAGTTTACGTCTGACGGTTGAGTTTACGTCTGACGGTTGAGTTTACGTCTGACGGTTGAGTTTACGTCTCTGACGGTTGAGTTTACGTCTGACGGTTGAGTTTACGTCTGACGGTTGAGTTTACGTCTCTGACGGTTGAGTTTACGTCTGACGGTTGAGTTTACGTCTGACGGTTGAGTTTACGTCTGACGGTTGAGTTTACGTCTCTGACGGTTGAGTTTACGTCTGACGGTTGAGTTTACGTCTCTGACGGTTGAGTTTACGTCTGACGGTTGAGTTTACGTCTGACGGTTGAGTTTACGTCTGACGGTTGAGTTTACGTCTGACGGTTGAGTTTACGTCTGACGGTTGAGTTTACGTCTCTGACGGTTGAGTTTACGTCTCTGACGGTTGAGTTTACGTCTCTGACGGTTGAGTTTACGTCTGACGGTTGAGTTTACGTCTCTGACGGTTGAGTTTACGTCTGACGGTTGAGTTTACGTCTGACGGTTGAGTTTACGTCTGACGGTTGAGTTTACGTCTGACGGTTGAGTTTACGTCTGACGGTTGAGTTTACGTCTGACGGTTGAGTTTACGTCTGACGGTTGAGTTTACGTCTGACGGTTGAGTTTACGTCTGACGGTTGAGTTTACGTCTGACGGTTGAGTTTACGTCTCTGACGGTTGAGTTTACGTCTGACGGTTGAGTTTACGTCTGACGGTTGAGTTTACGTCTGACGGTTGAGTTTACGTCTCTGACGGTTGAGTTTACGTCTGACGGTTGAGTTTACGTCTGACGGTTGAGTTTACGTCTGACGGTTGAGTTTACGTCTGACGGTTGAGTTTACGTCTGACGGTTGAGTTTACGTCTGACGGTTGAGTTTACGTCTGACGGTTGAGTTTACGTCTGACGGTTGAGTTTACGTCTGACGGTTGAGTTTACGTCTGACGGTTGAGTTTACGTCTGACGGTTGAGTTTACGTCTCTGACGGTTGAGTTTACGTCTGACGGTTGAGTTTACGTCTGACGGTTGAGTTTACGTCTGACGGTTGAGTTTACGTCTGACGGTTGAGTTTACGTCTGACGGTTGAGTTTACGTCTGACGGTTGAGTTTACGTCTGACGGTTGAGTTTACGTCTGACGGTTGAGTTTACGTCTGACGGTTGAGTTTACGTCTGACGGTTGAGTTTACGTCTCTGACGGTTGAGTTTACGTCTGACGGTTGAGTTTACGTCTGACGGTTGAGTTTACGTCTCTGACGGTTGAGTTTACGTCTGACGGTTGAGTTTACGTCTGACGGTTGAGTTTACGTCTGACGGTTGAGTTTACGTCTGACGGTTGAGTTTACGTCTGACGGTTGAGTTTACGTCTCTGACGGTTGAGTTTACGTCTCTGACGGTTGAGTTTACGTCTCTGACGGTTGAGTTTACGTCTGACGGTTGAGTTTACGTCTGACGGTTGAGTTTACGTCTGACGGTTGAGTTTACGTCTGACGGTTGAGTTTACGTCTCTGACGGTTGAGTTTACGTCTGACGGTTGAGTTTACGTCTGACGGTTGAGTTTACGTCTCTGACGGTTGAGTTTACGTCTCTGACGGTTGAGTTTACGTCTGACGGTTGAGTTTACGTCTCTGACGGTTGAGTTTACGTCTCTGACGGTTGAGTTTACGTCTGACGGTTGAGTTTACGTCTGACGGTTGAGTTTACGTCTCTGACGGTTGAGTTTACGTCTGACGGTTGAGTTTACGTCTGACGGTTGAGTTTACGTCTGACGGTTGAGTTTACGTCTGACGGTTGAGTTTACGTCTGACGGTTGAGTTTACGTCTGACGGTTGAGTTTACGTCTGACGGTTGAGTTTACGTCTGACGGTTGAGTTTACGTCTCTGACGGTTGAGTTTACGTCTGACGGTTGAGTTTACGTCTGACGGTTGAGTTTACGTCTGACGGTTGAGTTTACGTCTGACGGTTGAGTTTACGTCTGACGGTTGAGTTTACGTCTGACGGTTGAGTTTACGTCTGACGGTTGAGTTTACGTCTGACGGTTGAGTTTACGTCTGACGGTTGAGTTTACGTCTGACGGTTGAGTTTACGTCTGACGGTTGAGTTTACGTCTGACGGTTGAGTTTACGTCTCTGACGGTTGAGTTTACGTCTGACGGTTGAGTTTACGTCTGACGGTTGAGTTTACGTCTCTGACGGTTGAGTTTACGTCTCTGACGGTTGAGTTTACGTCTGACGGTTGAGTTTACGTCTCTGACGGTTGAGTTTACGTCTGACGGTTGAGTTTACGTCTGACGGTTGAGTTTACGTCTGACGGTTGAGTTTACGTCTGACGGTTGAGTTTACGTCTGACGGTTGAGTTTACGTCTGACGGTTGAGTTTACGTCTGACGGTTGAGTTTACGTCTGACGGTTGAGTTTACGTCTGACGGTTGAGTTTACGTCTGACGGTTGAGTTTACGTCTGACGGTTGAGTTTACGTCTGAGGGTTGAGTTTACGTCTGACGGTTGAGTTTACGTCTGACGGTTGAGTTTACGTCTGACGGTTGAGTTTACGTCTCTGACGGTTGAGTTTACGTCTGACGGTTGAGTTTACGTCTGACGGTTGAGTTTACGTCTGACGGTTGAGTTTACGTCTGACGGTTGAGTTTACGTCTGACGGTTGAGTTTACGTCTGACGGTTGAGTTTACGTCTGACGGTTGAGTTTACGTCTGACGGTTGAGTTTACGTCTGACGGTTGAGTTTACGTCTGACGGTTGAGTTTACGTCTGACGGTTGAGTTTACGTCTGACGGTTGAGTTTACGTCTCTGACGGTTGAGTTTACGTCTGACGGTTGAGTTTACGTCGTTGACAAACTCCCGTTTGTTCATGTCGGTGTTTTCAGACACAACGAGGAAACGCTGTTAATGACTGTGTTTCCAGCATTAATAACCTTTTAAAACCCGAATATGATCAATAACCCGGTTACACGGCCATGTAAACACCAATAACCCCTTTAATAACCAGAATTTACTCATATTAAGGTTTTTAAAACCCCCAATATGAGCCCTGGGTTACTCCTTTTAAAACTGATTATTGGGTCATGTAAACACCTAACGGAATATCCCCATCAAACTGAACAGGAAGTTGTTTTCTGCACATGCTCTGTTCACAAGGAATCCTGGTCTTTTGAGTCCAGGAAGTTCTTATAAACACGGAGTTTTTTTTCCTCTTTTTTCATATTTTTTCCTCTTTTTTCCTTTCTTTTTTTCCTCTTTATCATTTTTCCTTTTTTTATTTTTTTCATCACTTTTTTCTTTTCTTTCCTCTCTTTTCTCTTTTTTCCTCTTTTTCATCATTTTTTCTCTTTTTTTCTCTTTTGTCATCTTTTTTCCTCTTTCCTTCCTCTTTGTCTTTTTTCATCTTTTTTTCCTCTTTCTTCCTCTTTTTTGATATTTTTTCCTCTTTTTTCTTTTTTTTCTCTTTTTTCATCTTTTTTTCCTCTTTTTTTTTCTTTTTTCATCTCTTTTTTTCCCTTTTGAGTCCAGGAAGTTCTTCTAAACACGGAGAAACCAAGACCAGGAGGAGACTAATCACTTAATAAATGGAATGAAAGATATGAACATTTCTGCATTTGTAGACGGTAGAAAGCAGGGGCGAAAGTCCCGGGGGGGACAGGGGGGACATGCCCCCCCCATTAGTAAAGCTAGAATAATAGCTAGAATAATTTGAGACAGAATTAATAATGTCTGAACAATGCAGTAGTATTTATTGAAAGCGCAATGTTAGCAGTGCTCATTATAATCGTGCAATAATGAGCTAAACACGTCTTTAAAGGTTTAGTCCCCCCCCGTTCCTAGAAATGGTTTAGTCCACATAAGTTACAACAAAACACACCCTTTTTACAAAAACGTCTGCAAAATAGCGGAGATAACGATGAACTAACTCTCTGTAACATCCGCTGGACGTGAGTTACAGCTTCAGCAGGAGCTTCAGATTCAAGCACAGCTGCTGTTTCCTGTAGCCGTTAGCGCTGGCTGCTAACAGCCGTTAGCACTGACCGCTAACGGCCGTTAGCGCTGACGTGTCGTCAGGGGATTGTTGTTGTGACAGATTTAAAACCCCCTCCTCAATCTGGAGGGAATTAGAGCTCGGGGGGATAAGACGCCTCAGCGGAAACTACATTTCCCAGGATTCCCTGCAGCACAGCTGGAAACAGCTGGAAACAGCTGGAAAACGCTGGGGAAGAGCCCGGGCTTAATACCCGGTTGCTATGGCAACAGTGACGTCAGGCCCAGCTGGAGAAAAGACTGAAGGAGGAACCGGCTGAAGGAAGAGAACGGAGGAGGAGGGGGGACATGAGAAGGGGAGGAAGTGAGAAAAGGGGACAGGAATAGTTTATCACATCCTTTTCTTCAGCAACGTGAAGGAGAAGAGTTTATTTTCAACCGTGGCCTTTTGTGAACGTAGCATTTCTGGTGTTAGCATGAAAGGGAAGGTGCGGGTTCGTACTCCATCACCCAAGAACCCAGAACAGAGGGTTAGGGTTAGAGTTAGGCACCCTAACTCTAACCCTAACCCTCTGTTCTGGGTTAGGGTTAGGGTAGATACACCTAGGTACCCTAACCCTAACCCAGAACAGAAGGTTAGGGTTAGGGTTAGGGGTAGATACACCTATGTACCTTAACCCTAACCTAGGTACCCTAACCCTAACCCAGAGCAGAAGGTTAGGGTTAGAGTTAGGCACCCTAACTCTAACCCTAACCTAGGTACCCTAACCCTAACCCAGAACAGAAGGTTAGGGTTAGGGTTAGGGGTAGATACACCTATGTACCTTAACCCTAACCTAGGTACCCTAACCCTAACCCAGAACAGAAGGTTAGGGTTAGGGTTAGGGGTAGATACACCTATGTACCTTAACCCTAACCTAGGTACCCTAACCCTAACCCAGAGCAGAAGGTTAGGGTTAGGGTTAGTTACCCCGAGTGTAAGTGGCTTTCCAATGTCACTTACTTGATGGTGGATGTCAAGCCCGGATTACCCAATGGGCATTATGGGCGGGCGCCCAGGGGCCCACGCGCATCTAGGGGCCCATGGCCGAGCCTCTTTGTTTTTTTTGTTTTTTTTTTAGGGATTGGGTTTTTTTTAACCAAAATGGAATGTTTTGATTGGTGAAACAGCTAGCAGTCGGACGTCACTGTCCTTATAAACGCAGCCCAGCTGCTCGCTGGTCGGCAATAAAGGTACCGTTAACAACAATACATGAGCGACCAAACTCAAACTGGACATAAATATGGCATACAATTTGCACAAATCCTCATCAGCAGGTGATTTTTGTGTCAGTTGGGCACCACTTTAGCTTTCAAGACACTAGTTTAGTCTTTCAGACACGTTCTACTGCCGTTAAACTTTTACCATTAAAGTCCGAAGCACCGGATGTTTACAAGGTCTCAGCGAGGCGCCTTCAAGATAAAAGCACTAAATATCGGTCTCCTTAATAAATAAAATAATAGCCTGGCTTTAAATAATGTCAATAAGAAAACAAACATAAAAACCAATTTATAGAAATACTCATATTAAAGTTAATTTACTATTTCCGTTATTTCATTTTATTTTTTCGAAAATTATGTTTTATTATTATTCATTATTATTATTACTATAGAGAAAATAGCACAGTTTTTAATGCCGATCTTGTGGTTTTATTTCGTTTTTATCAGCTACACCTTAAGATTGGACCGTGAAAATATTGTCAGACATTAAACCGGTCCTGGTTCAGAAAAGGTTGGGGACCACCAAGAATTTCTGCCCAGGGGCCCCTGCCCTCTTTATCCGGGCCTGGTGGATGTCGTTGCAATTTATTGCCGCGCGCCAGGCTTGGCTCTCACAAATCAATGTCCACACATTTCCCGTCTCTGGTCTTCAAGTCCAGCAAATACAACACATCTGTTTGCTATTAAGTAGCTATAATTTCTGCTACTATCTGCAGACACCTCAGCCTAGGTCAAAAACTGTTTGAAGTTACCACAGCGCCGCCCACAGTACAAACTAAAACATTTACAAAGAAAACCCACATAGGAAAATGGCTGTTACACCTAGGTGCCCTAACCCTACCCCTAACCCTACCCCTAACCCTCTGCTAGGGGTAGGTAACCCTAGCAGAGGGTTAGGGTTAGTTACCCCTAGGTACCCTAAGGGCCAATCCCAACCCCACGTACTTTCTACCACTAGCCCTAAAAATGAAGCCACAAGCGGTAGGGCCCTTGTAATTTTCCCTAGGGATTGGGACACCACTTGCTACGTGACTGCGTGGTTTACGTTCGGGTACGTAAGCGACTGCGTAGTTACGTTTGCACAAACGTCACACCATAACAGGAAGAGCTAAAAGCTGTTTTAATTTCAGCTGTAGCGCTGTTAATATGTCACTTTATTAAGTTTTAATATTTTTTCAGGCGTAAAAGTAACCGTTAAGATCCCCAACCTGGGCTCAGTTTATCCAAATAACGCCTGTTAAGAAATTTAATCCGAAGTTTTCGGGGAAGAGAGGATCGCCGGCGATTTATGGTTCCGCGTTAAATCGGCACGTAACCTACGGCGTAGGATACGGCGTAGGTTACGGCGTAGGGTACGGCGTAACCTACGCCGTAGACTCTGCGTTGGTGTAACGCGGAACCATAAATCAGCCTTTATTCTGGCGTAATCTTCTGCAAAAGGGCAAGCGAGTGATTATGTACATTCACTGAGTGAATATTATGAAAGTAAAATATATATTTCTCGCTAGAAATGTAATCAAAACACATTTTTGCAGAAACTAACTCAAAATATTGATTTTATTCACTAAAAAATAAGAAATGGCCGCTATGTTTTTTTTTATAAACTCTGCAAATGATGACGTAAAGCATTCTGGGAAATTTTCTCAGGCCCCCGGTCGCGAAGTCAGCATCTGAAAACCCTCACTGTGAAGGGTTAGATTCACACTAGCCCTCGTTATGTCTCCTAGCCCTAGATGCAAAGAGGAATTGGGACACCAGTACCCTCACAGGAACACACAAAATTTAGGGGTAGGGCTGAAAACTAGGACTAGGGGGGATTGGGACTGGGCCTAACCCTCCGTTCTGGGTTAGAGTTAGTTACCTCTAGGTACCCTAACCCTACCCCTACCCCAGAGCAGAGGGTTAGGGTTAGGGTTACTTACCCCTAGGTACCCTAACCCTTACCCTAACCTGCCCTGGGTTAGGGTTAGGGTTGGGGTTGGGGTTAGGGTTAGGGTTAGAGCTAGGGTTAGAGTTAGGGTTAGGGGTTAGGGTTAGGGGTTAGAGTTAGGGGTTGGGGTTAGGGTTAGGGGTTAGGGTTAGGGGTTAGGGTTAGGGTTAGGGGTTAGGGTTAGGGGTTAGGGGTTAGGGTTAGGGGTTAGGGGTTAGGGTTAGGGTTAGGGGTTAGAGTTAGGGTTAGGGGTTAGGGTTAGGGGTTAGGGTTAGGGTTAGGGGTTAGAGTTAGGGTTGGGGTTAGAGTTAGGGTTAGAGCTAGGGTTAGAGTTAGGGTAAGGGTTAGGGTTAGGGGTTAGGGGTTAGGGGTTAGGGTTAGGGTTAGGGGTTAGGGGTTAGGGTTAGGGTTAGGGGTTAGGGTTAGAGCTAGGGTTAGAGTTAGGGTAAGGGTAAGGGTTAGGGGTTAGAGTTAGGGTAAGGGTAAGGGTTAGGGGTTAGAGTTAGGGTAAGGGTAAGGGTTAGGGGTTAGAGTTAGGGTAAGGGTAAGGGTTAGGGGTTAGAGTTAGGGTTGGGGTTGGGGTTAGGGTTAGTTTCCTCCACCTCTGCTCTGACACTAGTCGTCTGCAGACTCCACACATTTGAGGGTTGGACCTTTTTCCAAATTGATAATGAAGTGTTTGCATATTGTCATTGCAAAACTGGTATTTAAATGAGATGCATTTACGATTTAAAAGAAAGGGTTAGGAGAATCCAGCACCACAACTGAGATGTGAGTGCTCGCTAAAGTAAAGATAAAGAAAATACTTCACAATATTTAGCACAAGGAGTTGTGGCTAAAGTGATGTTTCCAGCTAATGTCAAAGGTTTGATACGTGATTAAAGGTATTGGGTATCATGTGACACGTGCGTGATGTTTGGAGAGGTTTTTTCTTCTTAATTTTAATAGTATTAATAATAATTTAATAATAGTAATAGAGTATGGATCCATCTCCACATTACTTACGTCTCCGGAGCTGAACATTCTTATATTGAAATAATTGATTTCAGCCGTTCAAACGAACAACAATTAGATGAAAAAGGAAGTTCAGCTTTGAGTCTGGAATCTGTCAAACCCTCACAGATCAGTTTGTGAAGTAAATCCCTGGTTTTTAGACGAGATAAATGTTTTCAGAGACTCCTCCGCAGATCTCTGTCAATATGATGATCAAATTCTCTTTCCTCTTTCAGCTTTTCCGGGAGGTTCGAATAATGAAAGGCTTGAATCACCCGAACATCGGTAAGTTACCGCCCTGTTAGGTTTAGGGTTAGGCCTGTTCGTGTTCGTAGCAACGATGGTAAATAGATAAATGTTTGACGTCAGCAGGTTTATAGATGATGGATAAGAGAGATAAATGTTTTATTTCTTTTATTTACAGTCCAGCTGTTCGAGGTGATTGAGACGGACAAAACCCTTTACCTGGTGATGGAGTACGCCAGCGGAGGTGAGGACTTTCATTACGTTAATGGTTAGGGTTTAACGTTGTGGTTTTACATTAACGGTTGTGTTTTTACATTAATGGTAGTGGTTTTAATGGTTAATGGTTTCATTTCCAGGTGAAGTTAATGTTTATGGTTTTATTTCCAGGTGAAGTTATTTATTAATGGTTTTATATTAATGGTAAATGGATTTATTTCCAGGTGAAGTTAATGGTTGTAGTTTTAATGTTTATGGTTTTATTTCCAGGGGAAGTTAATGTTTATGGTTTTATTTCCAGGGGAAGTTAATGTTTATGGTTTTATTTCCAGGGGAAGTTAATGTTTATGGTTTTATTTCCAGGGGAAGTTAATGTTTATGGTTTTATTTCCAGGGGAAGTTAATATTTATGGTTTTATTTCCAGGGGAAGTTAATGTTTATGGTTTTATATTAATGTTTATGGTTTTATTTCCAGGTTTTACATTAATGTTTATGGTTTTATTTCCAGGTTTTACATTAATGTTTATGGTTTTATTTCCAGGGGAAGTTAATGTTTATGGTTTTATTTCCAGGGGAAGTTAATGTTTATGGTTTTATTTCCAGGGGAAGTTAATGTTTATGGTTTTATATTAATGTTTCTGGTTTTATTTCCAGGGGAAGTTAATGTTTCTGGTTTTATATTAATGTTTATGGTTTTATTTCCAGGGGAAGTTAATGTTTATGGTTTTATATTAATATTTATGGTTTTATTTCCAGGGGAAGTTAATGTTTATGGTTTTATTTCCAGGGGAAGTTAATGTTTCTGGTTTTATATTAATGTTTATGGTTTTATTTCCAGGGGAAGTTAATGTTTATGGTTTTATTTCCAGGGGAAGTTAATGTTTATGGTTTTATTTCCAGGGGAAGTTAATGTTTATGGTTTTATATTAATGTTTCTGGTTTTATATTAATGTTTATGGTTTTATTTCCAGGGGAAGTTAATGTTTATGGTTTTATATTAATGTTTATGGTTTTATTTCCAGGGGAAGTTAATGTTTATGGTTTTATTTCCAGGGGAAGTTAATGTTTATGGTTTTATTTCCAGGGGAAGTTAATGTTTCTGGTTTTATTTCCAGGTGAAGTTATTTATTAATGGTTTTACATTAATAGTTATGGTTTTATTTCCAGGTGAAGTTATTTATTAATGGTTTTACATTAATAGTTATGGTTTTATTTCCAGGGGAAGTGTTCGACTACCTCGTGTCTCATGGGAGGATGAAGGAAGTTGAAGCCAGAGCAAAGTTTAGACAGGTAAGAATTAACTATTAATTAATTATTAGGTAACTATTAACTATTAATTAATTATTAGGTAACTATTAACTATTAATTAATTATTAGGTAACCGTTAACTATTAATTAATTATTAGGTAACTATTAACTATTAATTAATTATTAGGTAACTATTAACTATTAATTAATTATTAGGTAACCGTTAACTATTAATTAATTATTAGGTAACTATTAACTATTAATTAATTATTAGGTAATGATTCACCTGCCGGTTCCTGCTGGTACGAGCTCTGACCTTGAGGTCTGACCTTGACCTTGTCTTGACCTTGACCTTGTCTTGACCTTGTCTTGACCTTGACCTTGACCTTGTCTCGTCCCCACAGATCGTCTCTGCCGTCCACTACTGCCACACCAAGAACATCGTCCACCGAGACCTGAAGGTGAGTTCACTCGTTCATCAGTTCACTCATTCACCAGTTCACCAGTTCACTCGTTCACCAGTTCACTCATTCACCAGTTCACCAGTTCACTCATTCACCAGTTCACTCATTCATCAGTTCACTCGTTCACCAGCAGATTACGGAATAGTTCACTCGTTCACCAGCAGATTACGGAATAGTTCACTCGTTCACCAGCAGATTACGGAATAGTTCACTCGTTCACCAGCAGATTACGGAATAGTTCACTCATTCACCAGCAGATTACGGAATAGTTCACTCGTTCACCAGCAGATTACGGAATAGTTCACTCGTTCACCAGCAGATTACGGAATAGTTCACTCATTCACCAGCAGATTACGGAATAGTTCACTCATTCACCAGCAGATTACGGAATAGTTCACTCGTTCACCAGCAGATTACGGAATAGTTCACTCATTCACCAGCAGATTACGCTCCGGGGGAATAGTTCACTCGTTCACCAGCAGATTACGGAATAGTTCACTCGTTCACCAGCAGATTACGGAATAGTTCACTCATTCACCAGCAGATTACGGAATAGTTCACTCGTTCACCAGCAGATTACGCTCCGGGGGAATAGTTCACTCGTTCACCAGCAGATTACGGAATAGTTCACTCGTTCACCAGCAGATTACGCTCCGGGGGAATAGTTCACTCGTTCACCAGCAGATTACGGAATAGTTCACTCGTTCACCAGCAGATTACGGAATAGTTCACTCATTCACCAGCAGATTACGGAATAGTTCACTCGTTCACCAGCAGATTACGGAATAGTTCACTCGTTCACCAGCAGATTACGGAATAGTTCACTCGTTCACCAGCAGATTACGCTCCGGGGGAATAGTTCACTCGTTCACCAGCAGATTACGGAATAGTTCACTCGTTCACCAGCAGATTACAGAATAGTTTACTCGTTCACCAGCAGATTACGGAATAGTTCACTCGTTCACCAGCAGATTACGGAATAGTTCACTCGTTCACCAGCAGATTACAGAATAGTTTACTCGTTCACCAGCAGATTACGGAATAGTTCACTCGTTCACCAGCAGATTACGCTCCGGGGGAATAGTTCACTCGTTCACCAGCAGATTACGGAATAGTTCACTCGTTCACCAGCAGGTTACGCTCCGGGGGAATAGTTCACTCGTTCACCAGCAGATTACAGAATAGTTTACTCGTTCACCAGCAGATTACGGAATAGTTCACTCGTTCACCAGCAGATTACAGAATAGTTCACTCGTTCACCAGCAGATTACGCTCCGGGGGAATAGTTCACTCGTTCACCAGCAGATTACGCTCCGGGGGAATAGTTCACTCGTTCACCAGCAGATTACGGAATAGTTCACTCGTTCACCAGCAGATTACGGAATAGTTCACTCATTCACCAGCAGATTACGGAATAGTTCACTCGTTCACCAGCAGATTACGCTCCGGGGGAATAGTTCACTCGTTCACCAGCAGATTACGGAATAGTTCACTCGTTCACCAGCAGATTACGCTCCGGGGGAATAGTTCACTCGTTCACCAGCAGATTACGGAATAGTTCACTCGTTCACCAGCAGATTACGGAATAGTTCACTCATTCACCAGCAGATTACGGAATAGTTCACTCGTTCACCAGCAGATTACGGAATAGTTCACTCGTTCACCAGCAGATTACGGAATAGTTCACTCGTTCACCAGCAGATTACGCTCCGGGGGAATAGTTCACTCGTTCACCAGCAGATTACGGAATAGTTCACTCGTTCACCAGCAGATTACAGAATAGTTTACTCGTTCACCAGCAGATTACGGAATAGTTCACTCGTTCACCAGCAGATTACGGAATAGTTCACTCGTTCACCAGCAGATTACAGAATAGTTTACTCGTTCACCAGCAGATTACGGAATAGTTCACTCGTTCACCAGCAGATTACGCTCCGGGGGAATAGTTCACTCGTTCACCAGCAGATTACGGAATAGTTCACTCGTTCACCAGCAGGTTACGCTCCGGGGGAATAGTTCACTCGTTCACCAGCAGATTACAGAATAGTTTACTCGTTCACCAGCAGATTACGGAATAGTTCACTCGTTCACCAGCAGATTACAGAATAGTTCACTCGTTCACCAGCAGATTACGCTCCGGGGGAATAGTTCACTCGTTCACCAGCAGATTACGCTCCGGGGGAATAGTTCACTCGTTCACCAGCAGATTACGCTCCGGGGGAATAGTTCACTCGTTCACCAGCAGATTACGGAATAGTTCACTCGTTCACCAGCAGATTACAGAATAGTTCACTCGTTCACCAGCAGATTACGCTCCGGGGGAATAGTTCACTCGTTCACCAGCAGATTACGGAATAGTTCACTCATTCACCAGCAGATTAGGCTCCGGGGGAATAGTTCACTCGTTCACCAGCAGATTACGGAATAGTTCACTCGTTCACCAGCAGATTACGGAATAGTTCACTCGTTCACCAGCAGATTACGCTCCAGGGGAAATCTGGGATTAGTTAATCTGTGTCAGAGAAAAGTGTCAGCGTCTTAATCACCGACGAAGGAAAAAGCTGCAGTTTATAATCCTGGAGAGGGACTTCATCCCTCTCCGTCCAGGCGGAGAACCTCCTCCCTCCTTCACTAACCTCCTTCCCTCCTTCACTAACTCCCTCCTCTCCTCTCCTTCCAGGCGGAGAACTTCCTCCCTCCTTCACTAACCTCCTCCCTCCTTCCCTCCTTCACTAACCTCCTCCTCTCCTCTCCTCCAGGCGGAGAACCTCCTCCCTCCTTCCCTCCTTCACTAACCTCCTCTCCTCTCCTCCAGGCGGAGAACCTCCTCCCTCGTTCACTCGTTCACTAACCTCCTCCCTCCTTCACTAACCTCCTCCCTCGTTCACTCGTTCACTAACCTCCTCCCTCCTTCACTAACTTCCTCCCTCCTTCACTAACCTCCTCTCCTCTCCTGCAGGCGGAGAACCTCCTCCTGGACGCCGACGCCCACATCAAGATCGCCGACTTCGGCTTCAGCAACGAGTTCACGCTGGGGAACAAGCTGGACACGTTCTGCGGCTCTCCGCCGTACGCCGCGCCGGAGCTGTTCCAGGTGATCTCCTCTCACTGAAACCTCTGCTGGTTTTCTCTTACGCCCTGAGCTTTGAGGTTTACGTAGCTGTGTGATCCTGCAGGGGAAGAAGTACGACGGGCCGGAGGTCGACGTGTGGAGTCTGGGCGTCATCCTGTACACGCTGGTCAGCGGCTCGCTGCCCTTCGACGGCCAGAACCTCAAGGTGAGGGTTAGGTTTCCACGGTAACGGGACAACCTCAAGGTGAGGGTGAGGGTTAGCTCCCGGCTGGTTCCCATGGTAACGGGGCAAGTCCCCGCTGGTTCCCACGGTAACGGACAGAACCTTAAGGTGAGGGTTAGGTTCCCACGGTAACGGGTTTATCGTGTTTTTGACGATGAACCGTCAAGAAAATTCCCCACGGTAAGAATTTGTATCTCACAGTAAAAACGATAAATTCCCGTTGGTGACGTTTTTATGTAAAGTCAGATTTATGGTTCTGTGTTAAATCCACGCACAACGTACGTGAAGGAAGGAAGGAAGAAAGAAAGAAAGAAAGAAAGAAAGAAAGAAAGAAAGAAAGAAAGAAAGAAAGAAAGAAAGAAAGAAAGAAAGAACGAACGAACGAACGAACGAACGAACGAACGAACGAACGAACGAACGAACGAACGAACGAACGAACGAACGAACGAACGAACGAACGAACGAACGAACGAACGAACGAACGAACGAACGAACGAACGAACGAACGAACGAACGAACGAACAACGGATCTGAGAGCGAGGAGTCATTCCAGTTTTGCAGTACAGACTAATTTAATTGTTTGTTATTAATTCAATGTAATGGGTGTAGTTTAGTATTTAGTATCTTTTACAGCAGTGTTTTGGCTCCAAAGACTGAATGTGGTGATAGATTTATAGTTACAAAGGTGGAGTTGAATTGGTATTTTTTTATCGTCATTTTTATCGTTATCAGGATAAATGCCAGAAATTATCGTTATACTTTTTTATAGTCCAAACCGCCCATCCCTAGTCCCCACTGGTTGGGACGGTAACGGACAGAACCTCAAGGTTAGGGTTAGGTTCCCAGGGGCCTTTCCCATGGACCCATCGTCATAGTAACGGGGCAAGTCCACCACTGGTTCGGAAGCGTTTGCTGCCTGATTCTCCACCTGATTCCGTACCTGATTCTCTATTTCCCGCCTGATTCTCCACCTGATTCTCTATTTCCCGCCTGATTCTCCACCTGATTCTCCATTTCCCGCCTGATTCTCTACCTGATTCTCTATTTCCCGCCTGATTCTCCACCTGATTCTCTATTTCCCGCCTGATTCTGTACCTGATTCTCTATTTCCCGCCTGATTCTCCACCTGATTCTCTACTTCCCGCCTGATTCTGTACCTGATTCTCTATTTCCCGCCTGATTCTCCACCTGATTCTCCATTTCCCGCCTGATTCTCTACCTGATTCTCTATTTCCCGCCTGATTCTGTACCTGATTCTCTATTTCCCGCCTGATTCTCCACCTGATTCTCTATTTCCCGCCTGATTCTGTACCTGATTCTCTATTTCCCGCCCTACAGGAGCTGAGGGAGCGTGTGCTGAGGGGAAAGTACCGCGTTCCCTTCTACATGTCCACCGACTGCGAGGGAATCCTGCGCCGGTTCCTGGTGCTGAACCCGACCAAGCGCTGCACGCTGGAGGTAAGAGACACAAACCAGACGGGAGTGAAGCAGAAACTCACAAACCAGACGGGAGAGAAGCAGAAACTCACAAACCGGACGGGAGTGAAGCAGAAACTCACAAACCGGACGGGAGTGAAGCAGAAACTCACAAACCAGACGGGAGTGAAGCAGAAACTCACAAACCAGACGGGAGTGAAGCAGAAACTCACAAACCAGACGGGAGTGAAGCAGAAACTCACAAACCAGACGGGAGTGAAGCAGAAACTCACAAACCAGACGGGAGTGAAGCAGAAACTCACAAACCGGACGGGAGTGAAGCAGAAACTCACAAACCAGACGGGAGAGAAGCAGAAACTCACAAACCAGACGGGAGTGAAGCAGAAACTCACTCACAAACCAGACGGGAGTGAAGCAGAAACTCACTCACAAACCAGACGGGAGAGAAGCAGAAACTCAAAAACCGGAGGGGAGTGAAGCAGAAACTCAAAAACCGGAGGGGAGTGAAGCAGAAACTCACAAACCGGACGGGAGTGAAGCAGAAACTCACAAACCAGACGGGAGAGAAGCAGAAACTCACAAACCAGACGGGAGAGAAGCAGAAACTCACAAACCAGACGGGAGAGAAGCAGAAACTCACAAACCAGACGGGAGAGAAGCAGAAACTCACAAACCAGACGGGAGTGAAGCAGAAACTCACAAACCTGACGGGAGTGAAGCAGAAACTCACAAACCGGACGGGAGTGAAGCAGAAACTCACAAACCGGACGGGAGTGAAGCAGAAACTCACAAACCAGACGGGAGAGAAGCAGAAACTCACTCACAAACCGGACGGGAGAGAAGCAGAAACTCACAAACCGGACGGGAATGAAGCAGAAACTCACAAACCGGACGGGAGAGAAGCAGAAACTCAAAAACCGGAGGGGAGTGAAGCAGAAACTCACTCACAAACCAGACGGGAGTGAAGCAGAAACTCACAAACCGGACGGGAGTGAAGCAGAAACTCAAAAACCGGAGGGGAGTGAAGCAGAAACTCACAAACCAGACGGGAGTGAAGCAGAAACTCACAAACCAGACGGGAGAGAAGCAGAAACTCACAAACCGGACGGGAGTGAAGCAGAAACTCACAAACTGGACGGGAGAGAAGCAGAAACTCACAAACCGGACGGGAGTGAAGCAGAAACTCACAAACCAGACGGGAGTGAAGCAGAAACTCACTCACAAACCGGACGGGAGAGAAGCAGAAACTCACAAACCAGACGGGAGTGAAGCAGAAACTCACAAACCAGACGGGAGTGAAGCAGAAACTCACAAACCGGACGGGAGTGAAGCAGAAACTCACAAACCAGACGGGAGTGAAGCAGAAACTCACTCACAAACCGGACGGGAGTGAAGCAGAAACTCACTCACAAACCAGACGGGAGTGAAGCAGAAACTCACAAACCAGACGGGAGTGAAGCAGAAACTCACTCACAAACCGGACGGGAGTGAAGCAGAAACTCACAAACCAGACGGGAGAGAAGCAGAAACTCACAAACCAGACGGGAGTGAAGCAGAAACTCACAAACCGGACGGGAGTGAAGCAGAAACTCACAAACCGGACGGGAGTGAAGCAGAAACTCACAAACCAGACGGGAGAGAAGCAGAAACTCACAAACCGGACGGGAGTGAAGCAGAAACTCACAAACCAGACGGGAGTGAAGCAGAAACTCACAAACCGGACGGGAGTGAAGCAGAAACTCACAAACCAGACGGGAGAGAAGCAGAAACTCACAAACCAGACGGGAGTGAAGAAGAAACTCACAAACCGGACGGGAGTGAAGCAGAAACTCACAAACCGGACGGGAGAGAAGCAGAAACTCACAAACCAGACGGGAGTGAAGCAGAAACTCACAAACCAGACGGGAGTGAAGCAGAAACTCACAAACCGGACGGGAGTGAAGCAGAAACTCACTCACAAACCAGACGGGAGTGAAGCAGAAACTCACTCACAAACCGGACGGGAGAGAAGCAGAAACTCACAAACCGGACGGGAGTGAAGCAGAAACTCACAAACCGGACGGGAGAGAAGCAGAAACTCACAAACCGGACGGGAGTGAAGCAGAAACTCACAAACCAGACGGGAGAGAAGCAGAAACTCACAAACCAGACGGGAGTGAAGCAGAAACTCACAAACCAGACGGGAGTGAAGCAGAAACTCACAAACCGGACGGGAGTGAAGCAGAAACTCACTCACAAACCAGACGGGAGTGAAGCAGAAACTCACTCACAAACCGGACGGGAGAGAAGCAGAAACTCACAAACCGGACGGGAGTGAAGCAGAAACTCACAAACCAGACGGGAGTGAAGCAGAAACTCACAAACCGGACGGGAGTGAAGCAGAAACTCACAAACCGGACGGTAGTGAAGCAGAAACTCACAAACCAGACGGGAGTGAAGCAGAAACTCACAAACCAGACGGGAGTGAAGCAGAAACTCTGGCTGACGCTTTGACGAGGCTTGTCTGTGTTTCTATGTTTCTGTGTTTCTGTTTCTGCAGCAAGTCATGAAGGACAAGTGGATCAATTCAGGGTACGAAGGGGAAGATCTGAAGCCCCACATAGAGCCGGTGGAGGACTACAGTGACCCGGCTCGTATCGGTGAGTGACGAAGCTGCAACCAGACCTGGTCCCGGTTCAACGGAGGGTTTTTACCTTCCTTATAGGTTCAGTGTAGCTAGACCAGGGATCAGCAACCCGCGGCTCTAGAGCCGCATGCAGCTCTTTAGCGCCGCCCTAGTGGCTCCTGGAGCTATTTAGAAAATGTTTGACCTTTTTTTTCCTTCTCTGCTTTTTTCCTTTTTTCTTTTTTCTTATTTTTTCTTCTTTTTTCTTTTTCTTCTTTTTTTTCTTCCTTTTTCCTTTCCTTTTTAATCTCGACCCTCTCGACTCTTTTGACTATTTTCTTGAAATTTTGACTTTTTTCTCGACATTTCGACTTTTTTTCAAGATTGTATTTCAACATTAATCTTGACATTTTGACTTTTTTCTCGAAATTTTGACTTTTTTCTCGACATTTCGACTTTTTTCTCAATATTTCGACTTTTTTCTCGACATTTCGACTTTTTTCTCAAAATTTGGACTTTTTTCTCAACATTTCAACTTTTTTCTCGAAGTACATCATCAAAAATCCTCCCCCAGCATGTGTTGCCTTCATTCTAAGGCTTATACAAGATTTTTTTGCGGCTCCAGACATATTTGTTTTTTGCGTTTTTGGTCCAATATGGCTCTTTCAACATTTTGGGTTGCCGACTCCTGATCTAGACGGATGAGTCTTTTACCCTCCTTTTGTGCAGGGAGGGGAGGGGTTTTGGCTCTTCTGCACCCGTGACCTTTGATCCTCTGCCTGGGTCTGTAACTCCCAAGTTGGAGACTGGGTGTGCTAGCGTTGGGCTAGCGTTTGTGCTAGCGTTGGGCTGGTGCGGGACAGAGCATAAAGGTCACGGGGTGGGTCAGTACAAAATTTCCTGTTTTATTATGGTTTAGCATAAAAATGCTAAAAAGGGTGGAATGTAATGGGACATTTTGGTATAACATAGAGTATGCTTTAAAACGGAATAATGCACAATCCTGTTTTCAAGTGAACATTACTATGCTGACAATTTATGTAGCCGAGGTCATTTTAGTTCCTTTGACACAGCGCCTGTGGAATTTACCACTCTCACTATTGTGGTGGCAAAAGGTGGTGGAGCCAGGCATGAGTGTCAGGGTGACATTTATTCTGTCTTTTGTTTTAAGCTGGCTGAAATATAAGACAGGGTTTCTCTAAACATCTTGGGTTCACTCAGACACTGACTGCTTTCTGATCAGTTATAGTGGGGACCCCATTCATGAATGCCTTTTATTAAAACTCCAGAAAGACAGCTGATGTGTCAAGACATTCTTTTTTGAACACTTTATTGAACAAACAACAATTTTTGCCACCACACCACCAAACCTGACCTGGGGCCTCATCTATAAAGCTTGCTTGCGCAGAAAAAGCGCCTGAAAGTTGCGGAAGCCGCCTTCTACGCAAATCCTCGGATCTAAAAAGAAAAAACTAACCGAAAAATCTGCTTATCTTTACGGCAACTAGGACCCTCCCGTAAGAATTTACTTAAGACACGGGGAACTGGCGACGCAGGCTGTGAGGTGGTGAAATGAAGCCAGATTCATGTCATACTCTTAATAATGTCATCACATATCACAAAATATATCAGACTTAAAATAATAAAGTAATAAAATAAAATAATATAGCGCTGATCGTGTTCCTCTGTGTGTGAAGCTGTCAGTCAGGACTCTGGTGCTGCTGGAGCTGCAGCCGCGGTGACACGCCGGGAACCTCCTTCACCGCTTTAGGACAGAACAAATGAGGGGCTGCGTTTAGGGAGCCCCACGGAGCCCCTCATTTCTTCCCTAAAGGGACTCAGATTTGTTTTCATATATATGAGTTTTACGGGCGCGTGAAACCTTTACGTGCGGGTGTATGGTGCCTAAATTATGGCCCCGCGTTAAAACGACGCAGAGCCTACGGCGTAGGGTACGCGGCGACGCGCACCTACGCCGTAGGCTCTGCGTTGGTGACGCAGAACCATAAACCCGCCCTGAGCCGCTCTGAGGGGAGAGAGGAGGAGGGGGAGCGGGGGGGGGGGGCGGTGGTGAAGCAGGGCTGCGGGGCCGTTCTCGTATCGCTTTCATACAGTGTCTTGATAATTTGCAATTTAAGGCTGAGCCTACCGTTAGTTTTTAAACTGTAAAAAGTAAGGGGAAAATAAACATGATTTTGAAAAGACGGGGGGACGTGTGTCCCCCTGTTGCACCGGGGAACTCACGGCGTTCCGCGCAGCAACGGCGTGCTGCCACTCACTCTCTTTATTTTACACTATTTATTTTTCTACTTTTACTGTGACAACAAAATAATGTGGTTTTCCTGTCCTCCTCCTCATCAACAACATCTAGATCTCAGATCTCAGTGAAATTCAGTGGCACGGTGGCTCGACACGTTCATTCATTCATTCTGAAGCCAAACAGGTTGCAGGAAGCCACTGCGCATGCTCAGCAGGCTCATTCATATGCAAAATGATTCCATTTTCGGTAGAAAGTGGGCGTGTAGAGGGCGGGGATACCAGGCGGATTCACGTGCGCAGCCTTCCAGCTGGACTGTGATTTATAAAGAGAACCTTACGTGGAAGTCTGCGTGCACGCGGTTTTATAGATCCGGATTTTTTTTTGCGCCCGGCATTTTCGGCTTTTGAGCGTACGTGCACTTTTAGTATGACTCCTACGCAGTCCATTTTAAATGAGGCCCCTGGTCCGTTCAGGGTTTTACCACCAGACCTGGGGCCTCATCTATAAAGCTTGCTTGCGCAGAAAAAGCGCCTGAAAGTTGCGGAAGCCACCTTCTACGCAAATCCTCGGATCTAAAAAGAAAAAACTAACCGAAAAATCTGCGTATCTTTACGGCAACTCGGACCCTCCCGTAAGAATTTACTTAAGACACGGGGAACTGGCGACGCAGGCTGTGAGGTGGTGAAATGAAGCCAGATTCATGTCATACTCTTAATAATGTCATCACACATCACAACATATGTCAGGCTTAAAATAATAAAATAATAAAATAAAATAAAATAGCCCTGATCGTGTCCCTCTGTGTGTGAAGCTGTCAGTCAGGACTCTGGAGCTACTGGAGCTGCAGCCTCCTCTGCACCGCTTTAGGACAGAACGAATGAGGGGCTGCGTTTAGGGAGCCCCACGGAGCCCCTCATTTCTTCCCTAAAGGGACACAGATTTTTTTTCATATATATGAGTTTTACGCGCGCGTGAAACCTTTACGTGCTGCTTGTATATGGTGCCTAAATTAGGGTCCCGCGTTAAACGACGCAGAGCCTACGGCGTAGGGTACGCGGCGACGCGCACCTACGCCGTAGGCTCTGCATCGGTGACGCGGAACCATAAACCCGCCCTGAGCCGCTCTGAGGGGAGAGAGGAGGAGGGGGAGCGGGGCTGCCGGGCCTTTCTCGTATCGCTTTCATACAGTGTCTTGATAATTTGCAATTTAAGGCTGATCCTACCGTTAGTTTTTAAACTGTAAAAAGTAAGGGAAAAAAAACATGATTTTGAAAAGACGGGGGGACGTGTGTCCCCCTGTTGCGCCGGGGAACTCACGGCGTTTAGCGCAGCAACGGCGTGCTGCCACTCACTCGCTTTATTTTATTGTATACTATTTATATACTTATTCTAACTTTTACTGTGACCACCAAATAATGTGGTTTTCCTGTCCTCCACATCATCTACAACATCTCTGTCTCCGTGAAAGTCAGTGTCACGGTGGCTGCTACTTCTAATTAATTCTGACGCCAAACCATGGATCTGCGCCAAACAGGCTGCAGAAAGCCACTGCGCATGCTCAGCAGGCTCATCCATATGCATTTCTGGGCGTGTAAAGGGGCGGATTCAGCTACGCAACCTTCCAGCTGGACTGCGTGGAAGTCTGCGTGCACATGGTTTTATTGATCCGGATTTTTTTTTGCGCACGGCATTTTCGGCTTTTGAGCGTACGTGCACTTTTAGTATGAATCCTACGCAGTCCATTTTAAATGAGGCCCCTGGTCCGTTCAGGGTTTTACCACCAGACCTGGTCCTGGTTCAGGGTTTTACCACCAGACCTGGTCCCGGT
Organism: Cololabis saira; assembly: GCF_033807715.1. NCBI lineage: Eukaryota > Metazoa > Chordata > Actinopteri > Beloniformes > Belonidae > Cololabis > Cololabis saira. The sequence continues at coordinate 45,511,099 of NC_084600.1, read as the reverse complement.
TCATGGTTTTACCACCAGACCTGGTCCCGGTTCAGGGTTTTACCCCCAGACCTGGTCCTGGTTCATGGTTTTACCACCAGACCTGGTCCTGGTTCATGGTTTTACCACCAGACCTGGTCCTGGTTCATGGTTTTACCACCAGACCTGGTCCTGGTTCATGGTTTTACCACCAGACCTGGTCCTGGTTCAGGGTTTTACCACCAGACCTGGTCCTGGTTCAGGGTTTTACCACCAGACCTGGTCCCGGTTTAGGGTTTTACCACCAGACCTGGTCCTGGTTCAGGATTTTACCCCCAGACCTGGTCCTGGTTCAGGGTTTTACCACCAGACCTGGTCCTGGTTCAGGGTTTTATCACCAGACCTGGTCCTGGTTCAGGGTTTTACCACCAGACCTGGTCCTGGTTCATGGTTTTACCACCAGACCTGGTCCTGGTTCAGGGTTTTACCACCAGACCTGGTCCTGGTTCAGGGTTTTACCACCAGACCTGGTCCCGGTTCATGGTTTTACCACCAGACCTGGTCCCGGTTTAGGGTTTTACCACCAGACCTGGTCCCGGTTCATGGTTTTACCCCCAGACCTGGTCCTGGTTCATGGTTTTACCACCAGACCTGGTCCTGGTTCATGGTTTTACCCCCAGACCTGGTCCTGGTTCATGGTTTTACCACCAGACCTGGTCCTGGTTCATGGTTTTACCACCAGACCTGGTCCTGGTTTATGGTTTTACCCCCAGACCTGGTCCTGGTTCATGGTTTTACCACCAGACCTGGTCCTGGTTCAGGGTTTTACCACCAGACCTGGTCCTGGTTCAGGGTTTTACCACCAGACCTGGTCCGTTCAGGGTTTTACCACCAGACCTGGTCCGTTCAGGGTTTTACCACCAGACCTGGTCCTGGTTCAGGGTTTTACCACCAGACCTGGTCCCGGTTCATGGTTTTACCACCAGACCTGGTCCTGGTTCAGGGTTTTACCACCAGACCTGGTCCTGGTTCAGGGTTTTACCCCCAGACCTGGTCCTGGTTCATGGTTTTACCACCAGACCTGGTCCCGGTTCAGGGTTTTACCACCAGACCTGGTCCTGGTTCAGGGTTTTACCACCAGACCTGGTCCTGGTTCATGGTTTTACCACCAGACCTGGTCCTGGTTCAGGGTTTTACCACCAGACCTGGTCCCGGTTCAGGGTTTTACCACCAGACCTGGTCCTGGTTCATGGTTTTACCCCCAGACCTGGTCCTGGTTCAGGGTTTTACCACCAGACCTGGTCCTGGTTCAGGGTTTTACCACCAGACCTGGTCCTGGTTCAGGGTTTTATCCTCAGACCTGGTCCCAGTTCATGGTTTTACCACCAGACCTGGTCCTGGTTCAGGGTTTTACCACCAGACCTGGTCCTGGTTCAGGGTTTTACCACCAGACCTGGTCCTGGTTCAGGGTTTTACCTCCAGACCTGGTCCCGGTTCATGGTTTTACCACCAGACCTGGTCCTGGTTCAGGGTTTTACCACCAAACCTGGTCCCGGTTCATGGTTTTACCACCAGACCTGGTCCCGGTTCAGGGTTTTACCACCAGACCTGGTCCTGGTTCAGGGTTTTACCACCAAACCTGGTCCCGGTTCATGGTTTTACCACCAGACCTGGTCCCGGTTCAGGGTTTTACCACCAGACCTGGTCCTGGTTCAGGGTTTTACCACCAAACCTGGTCCCGGTTCATGGTTTTACCACCAGACCTGGTCCTGGTTTAGGGTTTTACCACCAGACCTGGTCCCGGTTCATGGTTTTACCACCAGACCTGGTCCTGGTTCAGGGTTTTACCACCAGACCTGGTCCTGGTTCAGGGTTTTACCACCAGACCTGGTCCTGGTTCAGGGTTTTACCACCAGACCTGGTCCTGGTTCATGGTTTTACCACCAGACCTGGTTCAGGGTTTTACCACCAGACCTGGTCCTGGTTCAGGGTTTTACCACCAGACCTGGTCCTGGTTCAGGGTTTTACCACCAGACCTGGTCCTGGTTCATGGTTTTACCACCAGACCTGGTTCAGGGTTTTACCACCAGACCTGGTCCTGGTTCAGGGTTTTACCACCAGACCTGGTCCTGGTTCAGGGTTTTACCACCAGACCTGGTCCTGGTTCAGGGTTTTACCACCAGACCTGGTCCTGGTTCATGGTTTTACCACCAGACCTGGTCCTGGTTCAGGGTTTTACCACCAGACCTGGTCCTGGTTCAGGGTTTTATCCTCAGACCTGGTCCTGGTTCAGGGTTTTACCACCAGACCTGGTCCTGGTTCAGGGTTTTACCACCAGACCTGGTCCTGGTTCAGGGTTTTATCCTCAGACCTGGTCCTGGTTCAGGGTTTTACCACCAGACCTGGTCCTGGTTCAGGGTTTTACCACCAGACCTGGTCCTGGTTCATGGTTTTACCACCAGACCTGGTCCTGGTTCAGGGTTTTATCCTCAGACCTGGTCCTGGTTCAGGGTTTTACCACCAGACCTGGTCCTGGTTCAGGGTTTTATCCTCAGACCTGGTCCCAGTTCAGGGTTTTATCCTCAGACCTGGTCCTGGTTCAGGGTTTTACCACCAAACCTGGTCCTGGTTCAGGGTTTTACCACCAGACCTGGTCCTGGTTCAGGGTTTTACCCCCAGACCTGGTCCTGGTTCAGGGTTTTACCACCAGACCTGGTCCCGGTTCAGGGTTTTACCACCAGACCTGGTCCTGGTTCATGGTTTTACCACCAGACCTGGTCCTGGTTCATGGTTTTACCACCAGACCTGGTCCTGGTTCAGGGTTTTACCACCAGACCTGGTCCTGGTTCATGGTTTTACCACCAGACCTGGTCCCGGTTCATGGTTTTACCACCAGACCTGGTTCATGGTTCAGGGTTTTATCACCAGACCTGGTCCTGGTTTAGGGTTTTACCCTCAGACCTGGTCCTGGTTCAGGGTTTTACCACCAAACCTGGTCCTGGTTCAGGGTTTTATCACCAGACCTGGTCCTGGTTTAGGGTTTTACCACCAGACCTGGTCCTGGTTCATGGTTTTATCCTCAGACCTGGTCCGTTCAGGGTTTTACCACCAGACCTGGTCCTGGTTCATGGTTTTACCCCCAGACCTGGTCCTGGTTCATGGTTTTATCACCAGACCTGGTCCTGGTTTAGGGTTTTACCACCAGACCTGGTCCTGGTTCATGGTTTTATCACCAGACCTGGTCCTGGTTCAGGGTTTTACCACCAGACCTGGTCCTGGTTCAGGGTTTTACCACCAGACCTGGTCCTGGTTCAGGGTTTTACCACCAGACCTGGTCCTGGTTCAGGGTTTTATCACCAGACCTGGTCCTGGTTCAGGGTTTTATCACCAGACCTGGTCCTGGTTCAGGGTTTTACCACCAGACCTGGTCCTGGTTCAGGGTTTTACCACCAGACCTGGTCCGTTCAGGGTTTTACCACCAGACCTGGTCCTGGTTCAGGGTTTTACCACCAGACCTGGTCCTGGTTTAGGGTTTTACCCCCAGACCTGGTCCTGGTTCAGGGTTTTATCACCAGACCTGGTCCTGGTTCAGGGTTTTACCACCAGACCTGGTCCTGGTTCAGGGTTTTACCACCAGACCTGGTCCTGGTTCAGGGTTTTACCACCAGACCTGGTCCTGGTTCAGGGTTTTACCACCAGACCTGGTCCTGGTTCAGGGTTTTACCCCCAGACCTGGTCCTGGTTCATGGTTTTACCCCCAGACCTGGTCCTGGTTCAGGGTTTTACCACCAGACCTGGTCCTGGTTCATGGTTTTACCACCAGACCTGGTCCTGGTTCATGGTTTTACCACCAGACCTGGTCCTGGTTCAGGGTTTTACCCCCAGACCTGGTCCTGGTTCATGGTTTTACCACCAGACCTGGTCCTGGTTCATGGTTTTACCACCAGACCTGGTCCTGGTTCAGGGTTTTACCCCCAGACCTGGTCCTGGTTCATGGTTTTACCACCAGACCTGGTCCTGGTTCAGGGTTTTACCCCCAGACCTGGTCCTGGTTCAGGGTTTTACCCCCAGACCTGGTCCTGGTTCATGGTTTTACCACCAGACCTGGTCCTGGTTCATGGTTTTACCACCAGACCTGGTCCTGGTTCAGGGTTTTACCACCAGACCTGGTCCTGGTTCATGGTTTTACCACCAGACCTGGTCCTGGTTCATGGTTTTACCACCAGACCTGGTCCTGGTTCATGGTTTTACCACCAGACCTGGTCCTGGTTCATGGTTTTACCACCAGACCTGGTCCTGGTTCATGGTTTTACCACCAGACCTGGTCCTGGTTCAGGGTTTTACCACCAGACCTGGTCCTGGTTCAGGGTTTTATCCTTAGACCTGGTCCTGGTTCAGGGTTTTACCACCAAACCTGGTCCGTTCAGGGTTTTACCACCAGACCTGGTCCTGGTTCAGGGTTTTACCACCAGACCTGGTCCTGGTTCAGGGTTTTACCACCAGACCTGGTCCTGGTTCAGGGTTTTACCACCAGACCTGGTCCCGGTTCAGGGTTTTACCACCAGACCTGGTCCTGGTTCAGGGTTTTACCCCCAGACCTGGTCCTGGTTCAGGGTTTTACCACCAGACCTGGTCCTGGTTCAGGGTTTTACCACCAGACCTGGTCCTGGTTCAGGGTTTTACCACCAGACCTGGTCCTGGTTCAGGGTTTTACCACCAGACCTGGTCCCGGTTCAGGGTTTTATCCCCAGACCTGGTCCCGGTTCAGGGTTTTACCCCCAGACCTGGTCCTGGTTCAGGGTTTTACCACCAGACCTGGTCCTGGTTCAGGGTTTTACCCCCAGACCTGGTCCTGGTTCAGGGTTTTACCACCAGACCTGGTCCTGGTTCAGGGTTTTACCACCAGACCTGGTCCTGGTTCAGGGTTTTACCACCAGACCTGGTCCTGGTTCAGGGTTTTACCACCAGACCTGGTCCCGGTTCAGGGTTTTACCACCAGACCTGGTCCTGGTTCATGGTTTTTAACCGTCTCTTCTGGTTTCAGAGGTGATGGTGGGAATGGGCTTCACCTCAGAGGAAATCAAAGACGCTCTGCTCAACCAGAAATACAACGAGGTGACGGCCACGTACCTGCTGCTGGGCCGGAAAGGAGACGTGAGTTTCTCTTATTTCATTTCTTTTATTTATATAGCACAAATGTTTTATAAAACCGTGGTGTGCAGGGAACGAAGCCCGAAGGGCTCGTAAAGATTCAGCTCTGTCAACAACTGGGACTGCGTTTCCAGCATCAATAAGACTTTTCTAACCGGAATATTGGTAATAACCGGTTACACAGCCATGGAAACGCCAATAACCCCTTTGAATAACCGGAATTTGTTCGTATTCCTCATTCCCCTTGTGCCTTTCCCGGTGGGTGTAGGAGAGCAGCGACGCCCGGACTTTTCTGACTCTTTTCTGACTCTTTTCTGACTCTTTTCTGACTCTTTTCTGACTCTTTTCTGACTCTTTTCTGACTCTTTTCTGACTCTTTTCTGGCTCTTTTCTGACTCTTTTCTGACTCTTTTCTGACTCTTTTCTGATACTTTTCTGACTCTTTTCTGACTCTTTTCTGACTCTTTTCTGATTCTTTTCTGACTCTTTTCTGACTCTTTTCTGATACTTTTCTGACTCTTTTCTGACTCTTTTCTGACTCTTTTCTGACTCTTTTCTGACTCTTTTCTGACTCTTTTCTGACTCTTTTCTGGCTCTTTTCTGACTCTTTTCTGATACTTTTCTGATACTTTTCTGACTCTTTTCTGACTCTTTTCTGACTCTTTTCTGACTCTTTTCTGACTCTTTTCTGGCTCTTTTCTGACTCTTTTCTGACTCTTTTCTGACTCTTTTCTGACTCTTTTCTGGCTCTTTTCTGACTCTTTTCTGACTCTTTTCTGACTCTTTTCTGACTCTTTTCTGACTCTTTTCTGACTCTTTTCTGACTCTTTTCTGACACATTTCTGATACTTTTCTGACTCTTTTCTGACTCTTTTCTGACTCTTTTCTGACTGTTTTCTGACTGTTTTCTGATACTTTTCTGATACTTTTCTGACTCTTTTCTGACTCTTTTCTGACTCTTTTCTGACTGTTTTCTGATACTTTTCTGATACTTTTCTGACTCTTTTCTGACTCTTTTCTGACTCTTTTCTGACTCTTTTCTGACACTTTTTCTGACACTTTTTCTGACTCTTTTCTGACTCTTTTCTGACTCTTTTCTGACTCTTTTCTGATACTTTTTCTGACTCTTTTCTGACTCTTTTCTGATACTTTTCTGATACTTTTCTGACTCTTTTCTGACTCTTTTCTGACTCTTTTCTGACTCTTTTCTGATACTTTTCTGACTCTTTTCTGACTCTTTTCTGACTCTTTTCTGACTCTTTTCTGACTCTTTTCTGATACTTTTCTGATACTTTTCTGACTCTTTTCTGACTCTTTTCTGACTCTTTTCTGATACTTTTCTGACTCTTTTCTGACACTTTTCTGACTCTTTTCTGACTCTTTTCTGATACTTTTCTGACTCTTTTCTGACTCTTTTCTGACTCTTTTCTGACTCTTTTCTGATACTTTTCTGACTCTTTTCTGACTCTTTTCTGACTCTTTTCTGACTCTTTTCTGATACTTTTTCTGACTCTTTTCTGACTCTTTTCTGATACTTTTCTGATACTTTTCTGACTCTTTTCTGACTCTTTTCTGATACTTTTCTGACTCTTTTCTGACTCTTTTCTGACTCTTTTCTGATACTTTTTCTGACTCTTTTCTGACTCTTTTCTGATACTTTTCTGATACTTTTCTGACTCTTTTCTGACTCTTTTCTGATACTTTTCTGACTCTTTTCTGACTCTTTTCTGACTCTTTTCTGACTCTTTTCTGACTCTTTTCTGACTCTTTTCTGACTCTTTTCTGACTCTTTTCTGACTCTTTTCTGACTCTTTTCTGACTCTTTTCTGACTCTTTTCTGACTCTTTTCTGACTCTTTTCTGATACTTTTTCTGACTCTTTTCTGACTCTTCTCTGACACTTTTCTGACTCTTTTCTGATACTTTTCTGACTCTTTTCTGACTCTTTTCTGACTCTTTTCTGACTCTTTTCTGACTCTTTTCTGACTCTTTTCTGACTCTTTTCTGATACTTTTCTGACTCTTTTCTGACTCTTTTCTGACTCTTTTCTGACTCTTTTCTGATACTTTTCTGACTCTTTTCTGACTCTTTTCTGACACTTTTCTGACTCTTTTCTGACTCTTTTCTGATACTTTTCTGATACTTTTCTGACTCTTTTCTGACTCTTTTCTGACTCTTTTCTGATACTTTTCTGACTCTTTTCTGACTCTTTTCTGACTCTTTTCTGACTCTTTTCTGACTCTTTTCTGACTCTTTTCTGATACTTTTCTGACTCTTTTCTGATACTTTTCTGACTCTTTTCTGACTCTTTTCTGACTCTTTTCTGATACTTTTCTGATACTTTTCTGACTCTTTTCTGACTCTTTTCTGACTCTTTTCTGACTCTTTTCTGACTCTTTTCTGACTCTTTTCTGACTCTTTTCTGACTCTTTTCTGATACTTTTCTGACTCTTTTCTGACTCTTTTCTGACTCTTTTCTGACTCTTTTCTGACTCTTTTCTGACTCTTTTCTGACACTTTTTCTGATACTTTTCTGACTCTTTTCTGACTCTTTTCTGACTCTTTTCTGATACTTTTCTGACTCTTTTCTGACTCTTTTCTGATACTTTTCTGAGTCTTTTCTGACTCTTTTCTGATACTTTTCTGACACTTTTCTGACTCTTTTCTGACTCTTTTCTGATACTTTTCTGACTCTTTTCTGACTCTTTTCTGACACATTTCTGATACTTTTCTGACTCTTTTCTGACTCTTTTCTGACTCTTTTCTGACTCTTTTCTGACTCTTTTCTGACTCTTTTCTGACTCTTTTCTGACTCTTTTCTGACACTTTTCTGACTATTTTCTGACTCTTTTCTGACTCTTTTCTGATACTTTTCTAAGTCTTTTCTGACTCTTTTCTGGCTCTTTTCTGACTCTTTTCTGATACTTTTCTGACACTTTTCTGATACTTTTCTGACTCTTTTCTGACACATTTCTGACTCTTTTCTGATACTTTTCTGACTCTTTTCTGACTCTTTTCTGACTCTTTTCTGGCTCTTTTCTGACTCTTTTCTGACTATTTTCTGACTCTTTTCTGACTCTTTTCTGACTCTTTTCTGACTCTTTTCTGACTCTTTTCTGACTCTTATCCTCCTGTCCCGGGCCTGTAGGAGAGCAGCGACGCCCGGACCGCCAGCAGTCTGTCCCTGGCCCGGGTTCGGACCAACGCCATCACCAACGGAACCAACAAGCACTCGTCGGCCACCGGCTCGTCCTCGTCCTCCACCTCGTCCTCGCACAGCAAGACGCAGCGCAGCACGTCCACGTACCACCGGCAGAGAAGACACAGCGACTTCTGTGAGTCTCTGCTCTGACGAGACTTCTGTCTCTAACATGTCTCTAACATGTCTCTAACGTGTCTCTAACGTGTCTCTAACATGTCTCTAACATGTCTCTAACGTGTCTCTAACGTGTCTCTAACATGTCTCTAACATGTCTCTAACATGTCTCTAACGAGTCTCTGCTCTGATGAGACTTCTGTCTCTAACGTGTCTCTAACATGTCTGTAACATGTCTCTAACACGTCTCTGCTCTGACGAGACTCTAACGTGTCTTCTGTCTCTAACGTGTCTCTAACATGTCTCTAACATGTCTCTAACGTGTCTCTAACATGTCTCTAACGTGTCTCTAACATGTCTCTAACATGTCTCTAACATGTCTCTGCTCTGGCGTGACTGCGTTTCCAGCATCAATAACCCTTTTAAAACCCGAATATGATCAATAACCTGGTTCCACGGCCATGTAAACACCAATAACCCCTTTGAATAACCAGAATTTGCTCATATTCAGGTTTTTAAAAACCCCAATATGAGCCCTGGGTTACTCCTTTTACTATCCCCATCAAATGGAACATGAATTTGAAGTTTGCAAGGAATCTTGCGGTGCGTCCGAAATGCCAGACTAAAAAGTTTACTTAAGTTCGGCACTAAATATCAGTAGTAGCATTAATTCGGACGTACTATTAAGAGCGCACACGTCCCTTCCTGCCGTTGGGAAGGGGAGTTGTTACCATGGTAACAGCAGCACTTCCTGCCGTAAGAATATTCCTTATGAGTGTCTTGTTACCATCAGAATATTCCGTTACCATCAGAATATTCCTTACGTGTCTCGTTACCATCAGAATATTCCGTTACCATCAGAATATTCCTTACGTGTCTCGTTACCATCAGAATATTCCTTATTCCGTCTCGTGTGTCTCTTCTGTCCTCCACAACGTTACCATCAGAATATTCCTCATGATTGTCTCGTTACCATCAGAATATCCCTTACGTGTCTCGTTACCATCAGAATATTCCTTACGAGTGTCGTTACCATCAGAATATTCCTGTTACCATCAGAATATCCCTTACGTGTCTCGTTACCATCAGAATATTCCGTTACCATCAGAATATCCCTTACGTGTCTCGTTACCATCAGAATATCCCTTATTCCGTCTCGTGTGTCTCTTCTGTCCTCCACAACAAAGGCGGGCCCTCCATGCCCGTCATGCAGCCCAAGCGCAGCCCGACCAGCGCCGGCGAGCGGGAGCTGCGCGAGGGCCGGATGCCGTCCAGGAAAGCTAGCTGCAGCGTGATGGGTAGCCACAGCCTGCCGCCCTCTAGCCCCATGGTTAGCAGCGCTAACAACCCCAACAAGTCGGAGATCCCCGACCGCCGCAAGGACATGACGGCTACCACGGTGAGTCAAACGGCTACCAAGGGGGGTCAAACGGCTACCACTGTGAGTCAAACGGCTACCACGGTGAGTCAAACGGCTACCAAGGGGGGTCAAACGGCTACCACGGTGAGTCAAACGGCTACCATGGTGAGTCAAACGGCTACCACGGTGAGTCAAACGGCTACCACGGTGAGTCAAACGGCTACCATGGTGAGTCAAACGGCTACCACGGTGGGTCAAACGGCCACCACGGTGAGTCAAACGGCTACCACGGTGAGTCAAACGGCCACCACGGTGAGTCATGATGGCTACCACGGTGAGTCAAACGGCTACCACGGTGAGTCATGATGGCTACCACGGTGAGTCAAACGGCTACCACGGTGAGTCAAACGGCTACCACGGTGAGTCATGATGGCTACCACGGTGAGTCAAACGGCTACCACGGTGAGTCATGATGGCTACCACGGTGAGTCAAACGGCTACCACAGTGAGTCAAACGGCTACCACGGTGAGTCATGATGGCTACCACGGTGAGTCATGATGGCTACCACGGTGAGTCAAACGGCCACCACGGTGAGTCAAACGGCTACCACGGTGAGTCAAACGGCTACCACGGTGAGTCAAACGGCTACCACGGTGAGTCAAACGGCTACCACGGTGAGTCAAACGGCTACCACGGTGAGTCAAACGGCTACCACGGTGAGTCAAACGGCCACCACGGTGAGTCATGATGGCTACCACGGTGAGTCAAACGGCTACCACGGTGAGTCAAACGGCTACCATGGTGAGTCAAATGGCTACCACGGTGAGTCAAACGGCTACCACGGTGAGTCAAACGGCTACCACGGTGAGTCAAACGGCTACCACGGTGAGTCAAACGGCCACCACGGTGAGTCAAACGGCCACCACGGGATTCAAACGGCTACCATGGTGAGTCAAACGGCCACCACGGTGAGTCAAACGGCTACCACGGTGAGTCAAACGGCCACCACGGGATTCAAACGGCTACCATGGTGAGTCAAACGGCCACCACGGTGAGTCAAACGGCCACCACGGGATTCAAACGGCTACCACAGTGAGTCAAACGGCTACCAAGGGGTTCAAACGGCTACCACGGTGAGTCAAACGGCTACCACGGTGAGTCAAACGGCTACCACGGTGAGTCAAACGGCCACCACAGTGAGTCATGATGGCTGCCACGGTGAGTCAAACGGCTACCAAGGGGGGTCAAACGGCTACCACGGTGAGTCAAACGGCTACCACGGTGAGTCAAACGGCTACCACGGTGAGTCAAACGGCTACCACGGTGAGTCATGATGGCTACCACGGTGAGTCAAACGGCTACCACGGTGAGTCAAACGGCTACCACGGTGAGTCAAACGGCCACCACGGTGAGTCAAACGGCTACCACGGTGAGTCAAACGGCTACCACGGTGAGTCAAACGGCTACCACGGTGAGTCAAACGGCTACCACGGTGAGTCAAACGGCTACCACGGTGAGTCAAACGGCTACCACGGTGAGTCAAACGGCTACCACGGTGAGTCAAACGGCTACCACGGTGAGTCAAACGGCTACCACGGTGAGTCAAACGGCTACCACGGTGAGTCAAACGGCTACCACGGTGAGTCAAACGGCTACCACGGTGAGACAAACGGCTACCACGGTGAGTCAAACGGCCACCACGGTGAGTCAAACGGCTACCACGGTGAGTCAAACGGCTACCACGGGGTTCAAACGGCTACCACGGTGAGTCAAACGGCTACCACGGTGAGTCAAACGGCTACCACGGTGAGTCAAACGGCTACCACGGTGAGTCAAACGGCTACCACGGTGAGTCAAACGGCTACCACGGTGAGTCAAACGGCTACCACGGTGAGTCAAACGGCCACCACGGTGAGTCAAACGGCTACCACGGTGAGTCATGATGGCTACCACGGTGAGTCAAACGGCCACCACGGTGAGTCAAACGGCTACCACGGTGAGTCAAACGGCTACCACGGTGAGTCAAACGGCTACCACGGTGAGTCAAACGGCTACCACGGTGAGTCAAACGGCTACCACGGTGAGTCAAACGGCTACCACGGTGAGTCAAACGGCTACCACGGTGAGTCAAACGGCTACCACGGGGAGTCAAACGGCCACCACGGTGAATCAAACGGCTACCAAGGGGGGTCAAACGGCTACCAAGGGGGGTCAAACGGCTACCACGGTGAGTCAAACGGCTACCACGGTGAGTCAAACGGCTACCACGGTGAGTCAAACGGCTACCACGGTGAGTCAAACGGCTACCAAGGGGGGTCAAATGGCTACCACGGGGTTCAAACGGCTACCACGGTGAGTCAAACGGCTACCACGGTGATTCGTGGCTACCAACCCAAAAGATTGGCCACTCGTTTCCACTCCTGTAAAAGTTGCCTAAAAGTCTATACAAGTTAAACCCAAAGTAAATGTAAATCTGTTCTTGAACCGATTGCAGTTCATCGATGGTTCTGGTTCTTTTGAAAGGAAACACTCTGAAGTTTTTCTCCCAACTGTCAGAATCTCTGTAACTGTAACTGTAACTGTAACTGCTACTATAATTCAGTAATCTCAGTTTGAACACACTGAAAAAGAAGGTTTTTATTAGTTTTGTAACCAGATGTTGCAGATGAATCTCTGACTTATTAGCTGGAAAACACAATGAGACAGCCTGAAGCCTTATCTAGTGCAAGTTCAAGTTTGATAAGAATACCACAAAAAATTAGTATTTTACACAGGTTTTTGTAAGACTACCGTATTGTCCTGAATATCAGACGGTGTTTTTTTCATTGGAATCAGACTGAAAAAGTGTGGGGTCGTCTTACATTGGGGTCTAGACGTTATACCCATTCACAACGCTAGATGGCGCCTTTATCTTTAAAGCGAATGCTGAACTAAACTCCCCAGGACAAAGTGAACCCCTGTCACGAAGAAGAAAAATAAAAAATAGTATAAGAAAGAAAAGAGAAGAAAATAAGAGAAGAGATAACAGAAAGTGGAGAAACGTAGCGACAATCTGGAGAAAAGAGGGTGGAAGTTCGGCAGGTGAACCGGCAGCTGAGGAGAAGTTATGATGCAAACTTCAACATGATGGTTTCAATTAGGCAAAATAACAGGCTTTTTCTCTCCAATATATTGTTATAATCATTTGTTTCAGATGTACTGTCATTATTTTCTGTATGAAAATTGAATTTGGTGTTCAAAAAGTCTTTTTTTTTCTTTTTTCTTTAACCTTTTCTGCACAGAAAAAATTATGTTTTCAAACTTGAGTCTTGAAAAAGAGAGAGGGTCGTCTTATAATCAGGGTCGTCTTATATTCGGGACAATACGGTATGTGTAGACCTTTCCAAAAATGGCCATTTGGAGACGCCAAAAAACACTTGGATAACCATGGGCATAAGTCTTGAATCTTTCAACGTCATAATTCCAGCCTCTAATGAAAGCTGACACTTAGAGGAATCCTATCATGTATCCAGATTCACTATCAATATTACTGAAATATATATAAATACATATAAAGAGTCAAAACACAGACGCACGTTTCATTCGCTGCAGTGATTTCATGATTTCATGGAATGCATGGAATTCCCAGCTGTTGGTTTTATTCCCACATCGTTAGCACCGTAGCTCGAGGAAAAGTACGGTGCACTACTACTATAGTTTTAATTCTAACCTCAGGTTTATAGTTTTAATCCTAACCTCAGGTTTATAGTTTTAATCCTAACCTCAGGTTTTAATCCTAACCTCAGGTTTATAGTTTATAGTTTTTATTCTAACCTCAGGTTTTATCTTGTTTCCAGAATAACATCCCCGGCAGCACCATGACGCGCCGCAACACCTACGTTTGCACGGACCGATCCGGCGCCGACCGGCACTCGCTTCTGCAGAACGGCAAAGACAACAGGTTTGTACTCAAACTTTAAACCTTTAAACCTTTAAACTTGCTCTTCACAAAGACAACAGGTACGGATTCGTTCCTTCTTCTTCAGGAAGGCTTTGTCTCCGTAGAGTGATGGTTGCGGAAACCCGACTGAAATGTCTCATGGATGTTGTTTTGATCCAGGAATAATGACAGCTCTCAGAGACGACTGTACCTTCTCTAATACTACTATTACTACTACTACTACTACTGTACCTTCTCTAGGATCTTGGACAGGATTGGTAGCTTAGAGATCGGCCTGAAATGACTGAGGACAGTCGGGTCTAAGTCTGTATTTTTAAGTAAAGGCTCCACTATAGCTAATGCTTAAGTGCATTGGGAAACACACCGGCAGAAAGAGAGAGGTTACCCATTTTGGTAACCCAGGGTTACATCAATTACATCAAACATTTCCACAAAAATCCTACACGGAAGGAAGTCCGATGAGCAAGAGGAGAGTTTCATCTTGGTCACCAGTGCTGAGATATCAGTCCCAGACCTAAAGGAGGACCACCAGCTGGAGACGGCTCAACGACAGCACGGCTTCCGCACAAAAGGGGAGCGATTTTCTCCTTGATCGTCTTCATTTTGTCAGTAAAAAATCTCAATAATGCATTGCTGTCCCCTTCACAAAAAACAGGAGTAACTGGCGCAGCAGGACATACAAGAGAACTGAGTTGTTGTCACGGCTCAGACAGGACAGAGAACCCAAATGCACAACACCAGGCAGATCAGAGTCCAAGAGGCTTTATTCGGGTCAAAAGGCAGGCAGGGGTCAAACCGGGCAAACGAATCCAGAGGGGCAGGCAAAATCCAAAAACCGGAATCAGGCAGGGTCGCAGACAGGCAGGCAGGCAGAAAACAGAACAGAATCAGGCTGGAAAGCGAGGCAAAAACACTCGACAATCTGGCAAACGAAAGGTGGAAAAGGGCCGGTATATGAGGGGAACTGATGAGGGAAACCAGGTGTGGAGCTGGGTGGGAAGCACAGGTGAAGGGAATGAGTGGATTACTGGCTGATGAGGGTGGAGGATCTGGAACGACAGGAGAGTCAGTAACACTGTAAAAAACCTATGAAACTGTGAAACCATGACAGAACCATGACAGTTGTCTTGTCTTGTGTGAGGAGGACGCCCAGTTACAATAATAATAATAATAATACATTTTATTTATATAGCGCTTTTCTGGGCACTCAAAGACGCTTTACATTAAAACAAAACACATAATACAAATTACAATTACACAGGACAGTACAAAAGGACACAACATGAGACAGGACATTAATCACACATTAAAAGCAGTTCTGTAAAGGTGAGTTTTGAGATGGGATTTGAATGCTGGGAGGTCTGTACAGTCACGGATGTTTTTGGGGAGGGAGTTCCAGAGGGTGGGAGCAGCGATGGAGAAGGCCCTGTCGCCCCAGGTCCGGTGCTTGGTTCTGACAGGAAGGGACAGGAGGTTGGCGTCAGAGGAGCGGAGGCTGCGGGAGGGAGTGTAGCGGTGGAGCAGGTCGGTGAGGTAGCAGGGGGCCTGGTTGTGGAGGGCTTTGTGGGTGAGGAGAAGGATTTTGAAGTGGATCCGTTGAGGGATGGGGAGCCAGTGGAGCTTCTGGAGGACTGGGGTGATGTGGTCTCTGGAGCGGGTGTGGGTGAGCAGGCGGGCGGCAGAGTTTTGAATATATTGGAGTTTATTGAGGACCTTGGAAGTTGAACCGTAGAGGATGCTATTGCAGTAGTCGAGTCTTGAGGTGATGAAGGCGTGGATCAAGGTTTCAGCGGTAGAGAAGGAGAGTGATGGACGGAGACGGGCAATATTTTTCAGGTGGAAGAAAGCAGTCCTTGTGATGTGGTTGACATGGTGTTGGAAGGAGAGGTTACTGTCCAGGATAACTCCGAGGTTGCGGATGTGAGTGGAGGGAGACAGAATGGAGTTGTCCATGGTGAGGGTGAAGTTGTGAGCGGTTTTGGTGAGGGATTTTGGGCCGATGATGAGCATGTCCGATTTGTTGTAGTTGAGTTGGAGGAAGTTCGAGTGCATCCATGACTTGATTTCGGCGAGGCAGTTGGTCAGGGTAGAGTGGGTTGCAGAGGTGAGGGATTTGGTGGAGATGTACAGTTGGACGTCGTCGGCGTAGCAGTGGAAGTGGAGGCGGTGGCGGCGGATGATGTTGCCAAGGGGGAGCATGTAGAGGATGAAGAGTAGAGGACCAAGCACCGAACCCTGGGGGACGCCTTGTGACAGAGGGGCAGTGGAGGAGGAGCAGTTGTTGATGCTGATGAATTGATGTCTGTTGGTGAGATAGGATTTTAACCAGGAGAGGGCGGATCCGGTGATGTAGAGAGATGATTCCAGGCGGGAGAGGAGGATGGTGTGGCTGATGGTGTCGAAGGCTGCTGTGAGGTCCAGGAGAAGGAGAATGCTGAGGTTGCCGGAGTCGGAGGAGAGAAGGAGGTCATTGGTGACTTTGATGAGGGCTGTTTCTGTGCTGTGACGTGAGCGGAAACCAGATTGAAATGTTTCAAACAGATCATTGGAGGTGAGGTGGGTCTTGAGCTGAGTGGCGACGGCGCGTTCCAGAATTTTTGACAGGAAAGGGAGGTTGGAAATGGGCCGGAAGTTGTTCATGGTGTCAGGGTTGAGTCCAGGTTTTTTGAGGATGGGGGTGACAGCTGCCAGTTTGAGGGTGTCCGGGACTGATCCAGAGCTGAAGGAGGAGTTGACGATGTTGATGATGAGTGGGGAAATGGCTGGGAGACAGTTTTTTATAAATGTGGATGGGATGGGGTCCAGAGCACAGGAAGAGGTTTTCATGCCCATCATGACAGTGGAAAGAGACGCTGAAGACATGGGAGAGAAGTGAGACAGGGGCTGAGTGGTGGAGGGGGGGGAAACAGGTGGGGAGGTGGAGGGGGCGGAGGAGGTGGTCAGGTTACTGTAGATGGTCTGGATTTTGGATTGAAAAAATGAGAGGAAGTCGTTGCACTTAGAGACTGTGAAGGAGTTGGAGATGTTGTCACTGGGTTTGAGAAGTTTGTTGATTGTGGAGAAGAGAGCCTTTGGGTTGGAGGAGTCGGAATGGATGATGTTGGAGAAGTAGGTGGAGCGAGCTGAGTTGAGGGCATCCTTGTATTGGTGGAGATGATCAGTGTAGGCGAGTTGGTGAACAGTTAATCCAGATTTCTTGCAGAGTCGCTCGAGTTGACGTTTACGGGATTTCAGTTTGCGGAGTTCAGGGGTGTACCAGGGTGCTGAGCGTGCGAAAGAGACTGTTTTGGTTTTGATGGGAGCCAGTTGATCAAGACAGGAGGAGAGTGTATGATTGTAGTAATCCACGAGGTCCGAGGGGTTGTCGGGTGACGGGGGAGGGGAGGCGGACATCTGAGTGGCAAGAGAGGCTGAGAGGGCAGAGGGGGAGATGGATCTGATGTTGCGGAAGGATATTTTGCGTGCTTCTTTGGGAGTGGGGATGGGGATGTTGATGTCCATGATGATTGCCAGGTGATCAGACACGTGGAGGTTGAGGCTGGAGAGCTGATTTATTGTGAGGCCAGTGGAGCAGACGAGATCGAGGGTGTGGCCGCGGGCGTGAGTGGGGAAGTCGACGTGTTGAGTGAAGTTGAGGCAGTGTAGCAGGTCCAGGAATTCAGCAGCAGGTTTACAGTTAGGATCGTTGATGTGGAAGTTGAAGTCACCCAGGAGGAGAACAGAGGGAGAGATGGAGCAGAGCTGGGTCAGAAAATCCGAGAGATCCGAGAGAAAGGAGGGGTTTGGTTTGGGGGGGCGATAAATGACGGCGGTGACAAGAGGAGTGGGGCCAGGTAGTTTGAAGGCAGTGTGTTCGAATGAAGGAATGACAGGAATGGGGATGGAGGTTGCTTTAATGTCCTTTCTGTATATTGCTGCAACACCGCCCCCCCGCCCCTCAGCACGAGCTTGTTCCATGTAGGTGAAGTTGGGGGGAGTGGCCTGATTTAGTGAGAAATAGTCCAGGGGTTTGTGCCAGGTTTCTGTTAGACAGAGGAAATCCAGATTATTGTCCGTTATAAATTCATTCAGCAGCAGGCTTTTGTTGTTGAGTGAGCGGGTGTTGAACAGAGCCAGTTTCAGGTGGTGTTGCTTGGTGATTGGCTGAGAGGACTGAGGAAGTGGACGGAGATTGGACAGATTATGTTTGTTGTGATGACGTAACGAAGTTGCAGGACGGCAGGAAGACCAGAAGGAAGGAATGGAGTTTGGCGACGTGAAGTTGTATGAAAACATGCGTCCTGAGCGGCTGTGTGGAGGATGGTTTTGCCAGAGTGGACCAGGTGTCGGGCGCGGGTGGTGGGCCGCGGCGGAGTGGAGCGGCGGCATGGTCCGGGTCGAGAGCGGTAGCTGGAAGCTAACGAGAGCTAGCGTCGAGGAGCCGAGGGTCCGGGTGTAGAGGAGCGACGAGAACCCCAGGAATATCCACAGGATTAGCCACAGCATGCTACATCCAGCAGGTAAGCTTGTTGAGGTGGAGGTGGTGGTGGCTGAGGACGGAAAACAGCGGTGACCAGTAACGAGTAATGGCAGAGTAGCGAGCAGCTAGCTAGTTGCTTTAGCCGGTGGTTCAGAGCAAAACTTACTCGCGAGGGCTCCAAGAGGAGCCCGCAGCGGAGAGAAGACAGTTGCGGTGTACACGGGAGAAGTAAAAGTTGTATCAAAACTTACCGGCAGAGGCCCAAATACTGGGCCTGCTGCGTTGGAAATGCTTCGGTAAGTTTGACGTGAGCGGTTGCCAGGGATAGACAGACCACGGTTCTGCTGCGGTGTCAGGAGGACCAGAGGTTCTGCTGCGGTGTCAGGAGGACCAGAGGTTCTGCTGCGGTGTCAGGAGGACCAGAGGTTCTAGACTACAATGCCGCAGCAGTTTCCTCAAGCAGTTACAGGCTGGATGTTGAGCTGCATGAATGTGGAGAAATACCAGGTTTAGTTCTGAAGGACTGATGCTGATTATCTGAGAAAGCTCCCCTTCTTCTGTGGTTTCCCTGATTATCCGATAAAGCTCCTCTTCTTCTGTGGTTTCCTGCAGCTCTTGATGCTGATTATCTGAGAAAGCTCCTCTTCTTCTTCATTTCCCTGAGAAAACTCCTCTTCTTCTGTGGTTTTTTCCTGCAGCTCTCTGGGCCACCGTCTCCCAGCAGCCTCTCCTTCCACCCTCAGCATGGCCGGAGCCGGAGCTGCTTCCTCGTCCTCGTCCTCGGACCGGTGCCGCCTCACCAGGGGCTCCACCATCCGCAGCACCTTCCACGGGGGCCAGCTGAGGGACCGGGGCCCCCCGGTCTACTCCGGCCCCCCCACGTCCCCCACGCTGTCCCACCACGAAGCCAGTCCTCTCCCCCACGCCCGGACCCGGGCCACGTCCAACATCTTCACCAAGCTGACCTCCAAGCTCACCCGCAGGTAAAAACATACACATAAAACCACCCGCAGGTAAAAATATCACTCTTAAAACCTCCAACATCTTCACCAAGCTGACCTCCAAGCTCACCCGCAGGTAAAAACATCTCCAACATCTTCACACCCGAAAAAAACGAAAAAACCCGAAACACACCCGAAAAAAAACAAAAAAACCCGAAACACACCCGAATATGAATAAACCCGAAACAAACCCGAAGCACACCCGAAAAAACCCTGAAAAAACCCTGAAAAAAACCCCAAAAAAACCGAAAAAACCCTAAACAAACCCGAAACACACCCGAAAAAAAAACGAAAAACCCGAAACAAACCCGAAACACACCCGAAAAAAACCCGAAACACACCCGAAAAAAAACTAAAAAACCCTAAACAAACCCGAAAATAAACCCGAAACACACCCGAAAAAAACCTGAAAAAAACCTCCAAGCTCACCCGCAGGTAAAAACACCTCTAACATCTTCACCAAGCTGGAGGTAGCCCCAAAGCACGTTGGTCTTTGTAGTTCTTCACAAAGCGGCCATTTTAAGAGGCATTTTAAAGCTGATTTCAGGCCGGGGTTGAGCCGGCTTTAAAGTCGAATACACACAAATTCCGTCACATGCTGTTAATTATTCAGAGCCTCACACGGGGCACCATTATGTTGTGCAACAAGTAGCGCTGTTCAGTTATCAAGAACTATTAATAATGATTCAACAATTATTAATAATTAATAAGGTAGATTACTTATCAAATTGAATTATCAAAATGACATTCTTGCAGGGGCACCACCTGGGCCTTAACCAGGAAAAATGATTACTTTTAACAGCAGAAATCAGTCTCAGAGATTATGGATTATTCCACCAGAACAGTTAGGGCTGTTATTTCTGGTGAATAATGTTGAAGGCTCTTAAAGAGTTCGGTTCTAGTTCAGCCATTGTGACGAAATATGTCACAATGTCTAAAACATCACAAACAACTTCTCATTAAAATCAATCAGAATTTATTTACATCAGGTACCAAGCAGATGGTAAAGCGATACCCAAATAAACTCTGATGGCAACTACATTAAAAACATAAACACTATCAGGAAAAACAATACGAATAAAACGTTAACTGCATGAATGGAAAAAGAAATCAAAAACAATATACACGTGACACAAAACGATGGTGGTATTTAAAGATGGCGGCGCCCTCGCCACGCCACGTGCAACCAGACGGGATGACAAAACACAGCGTTTAAAACGTGAATAACTAGCGGAAAATGGCGCCACAAAATAAACAAACAATAATAATGATGCCGGTAATTGCCGGCGTTACACAGTTATATACGAACAGTAACTTCATTAAACAAAAATTTAGCTCTGAACCGCTCTAGATGAAACTGATCACCCAGAACTCAGCTCTGGAAGAACGGAGATTTGTGCTCCGCGGGCTGCGTGACGTCATCAGCGCCTGGCCAGTGATTGGACGCGCGCCCTTCAGGCGCCGCCCCCAAGGCAAGTTGGTCTTTGTAGTTCTTCACAAAGCGGCCATTTTAAGAGGCATTTTAAAGCTGATTTTAGGCCGGGGTTGAGCCGGCTTTAAAGTCGAATACACACATTCACCCAATGTTCATAAACATTCATAAGAGTTCACATGATCACATGATAGGGGTGTGCAAACAAGGGAACCTCACGATTCGATTCGATTTCGATTATTGGAGCTTCGATTCATCGATTCTTCGATTCTTCGATTATAACGATTGTCGATTCGATTATTGGTGCCACGATTCTTGGATTATTGTGATTTTTAATGCTTTTTTCCAAACAAGATTGATTTTGTCTTCATCTGTGGCTACATTTGTAAATAAATAGCCAATCAATGAACTCAGTTCCTCTAACAACACTCATTAAGTAAATATCAAGGTTTTTTGAACATTTGTATTTTTCAAAGAGACAAAATAATGTATTTTATGACTATTTAAACATTTGCTCTTTGACTTCCTTAACTTTGACCAGGGAAAGCTGCACTTGCATGAGAGCGCCCTCTATTGGTGGAAAACACTGAAAACGGTCACGCCCTGGATTTAATGAGTTCATTAATTCAAGTAAACTAGATATGTACTTAGTGTAAACATATCTGCCATATTTCAAGTGAACAATAAGAAATGTGCATTCTTGAAAATGAAATGATTCAGCAGCTTATTCAGTCTGGAATCTGGATAGGAGAACTAAAAAAAAAAAATCAATTAATCGATTCCAAATCGTCACGTGACACATCGCGATGCATCGACACATCAATTAATTGCACCCACCTCTACCACATGACGGACAACCTGATCTACTTTATTATTGTAATGTTTCATTTAATGTAACCTTTCTAGCAGGTCTCTTACGTCTATTCCATGGTCATGTGTCACATGGTTCCACCGTTTCCGTCTCTGAACATCTGCCGTCTCCCCGGAGGCTGCTGGTTCATGTTGATCCAAACCTTTTCTCCAGCCCTGGCCCCGGATTAAACCCCCCGGGCCGGCCCTCCGTTGGCCCCGGATTAACCCCCCCCCCCCCTCTGGTCATAATCACAGTGTCTAATCTGATCAAACTGCAGCTTTATCCTCCACGATCCGCTGCTTCCTGTTTCACCACTGGCTCTCATGTGACTCAATGATGTTGTCTTTCCTGCCCCCCTCTACCCCCCCAACCTTCTTCTCCTAACCCTAACCCTAACCCTAACCCCCCAACCTTCTCCTCCTAACCCATAACCCCTAACCCCCCCGACCTCGTCCTCCTCCTCCTCCTTTCCTCTCTCCATCTTCTTCCTCTTCCCCCGCCGGGTCAACCAGGGTCAACCTGGACCCGTCCAAGCGCCAGGGCTCTAACAAATCCGTCTCGGGTTGTACTCTTCCACAAGGATCAAAAACCGTTAGTAAGTTCCCGTGTCTCTGGCTCCGTGCTAATGCTAATGCTAAAGCATGCTGCATGTCTGCATGTCGGTAAACTTCCTTCTTTCTGGGTCTGGCACGTAGAAACGTGTCGTCCTGTGCTGAGATTCCCCTAGAAACGGTTACGTCCCTGTCCTGGTTGAAAGAAGAGAGAAGTGAATGCTTATTTCATGTTTGTGCAACAGAAACAAGTGATGTTACGGACGGTTCATGGTAGCATCTGCATGCTGTAAGGATTTGGTGAAGTGGTGAACGGTTCATGGTAGCGTCTGCATGCTGTAAGGATTTGGTGAAGTGGTGAACGGTTCATGGTAGCGTCTGCATGCTGTAAGGGTTTGGTGAAGTGGTGAACGGTTCATGGTAGCGTCTGCATGCTGTAAGGATTTGGTGAAGTGGTGAACGGTTCATGGTAGCGTCTGCATGCTGTAAGGATCTGGTGAAGTGGTGAACGGTTCATGGTAGCGCCTGCATGCTGTAAGGATTTGGTGAAGTGGTGAACGGTTCATGGTAGCGTCTGCATGCTGTAAGGATTTGGTGTCAGAAAGTGAAGCACTTCCTGTGAGGTGAATGTTCTGCACCGTCACCTGCTTGTCGTTGCTGAAGCTTGTTGAAAGCCGTGTCATGTGAACCTGATGCAGGTTCTGGGCTCTGGTTGGACGACCTCTAACTGACCTCTAACTGACCTCTAACTCTGAACGTTTTCTCCACAGGGTCACAAATGAATCTGAGGGAATCAGGAGATTTGCGGTCACAAGGTGAGTCGTCCACGGTTTCTGAGCCGCCGGCAGAGTAAGGGCCAATCCCAATACACGCCCTACTTTCTACCACTACCCCTAAAAATCAAGCCACACATTTTAGGGCCTTTGTAATCTTCCCAGGGCCCATTCCCAATCCCCCCACTACCCCTACTTTTTAGCACTACCTCTAAATTTAGCTGCTACGTCACTGCGTGGTTTACTTTCGGGTACGTAAGCGACTGCGTAGTTACTTTTGCACAAACGTCACACCATATCAGGAAGCCCAGAGCTAAAAGCTGTTTTAATTTCAGCTGTAGCGCTGTTAATATGCCACTTTATTAAGTTTAATATTTTTTCAGGCGTAAAAGTAACCGTTAACATCCCCAACTTGGGCTCAGTTACCCAAATAACGCCAAATAACGCTGTTATCCGATGTTTTCGGAGATGAGAAGAGCCGCTGGCTCGGGAGCTGATTTATGGTTCCGCGTTAAATCGACGCGTAACCTACACCGTAGGTTACGCGTTAACCACAGTAAACAGTCTACACTCCAGTGTCATCACAATCATCCTTGTCATCAGTTAGGGTTCGTTGGAGTTGTTGGAACACTGGACTAAGGAAGTTTGGATGGTTCTTTGGACCATTGCACTTAGACACAGAATGATACAGGTAATGAAAACATAGAACAGTACCAGGACAGTGATGAACAGAATCATAATTTTAGTCATTATGTCAGTCCAGGGCCCGGAAGTCAGCCAGGACCAAAAGGTGGTGCCTGCTGAGCATCTGTCTTCTGACACAACTTTGGCCAACTGACGTTATTCGGCTATAGCCATGGTAACAGGGCTATATGTTTTCTTCCATCTATCGGGCTCCTCTCCAGTCTGTTGTAGCCAGTCAGTTTGGGCTAGTCATCTTCTTCAGGCCCGTGGCTGGTGAGTAGGCGTCAGGTGAGTTCTTCAGCGGACAAAGGTTTTGATACCGTCCGACTTCCGGACTACTCAGGGTCTGGAAAGTTTTCTACTAGCTTTCACTGTGACTGGTGAACCCACGTAGATCGTTCAGCCACCAGGCATTGTGACATCTGTCAACAAAGCATGTGACAGTTTAGAAGGACAAAAACAGGTTTAAAGGTTAATTAACCTCACAGTAGGACTAGGATTGGGACTGGGCGTAACCGTGGCGACCTGCCTAACCTCTCTCCTCTCTCCTCTTCAGTTGCCATTTACCTGGGTATCAAAAAGCGTCCGAGCCCCGGGCCGCCGGACGTGGCCGGGATCTGAGGGCCGGGCGGCGCTGGGACCCGTCGGAGGCGGTCCTGGCCCGGCGGGACCCGTCGGAGGTGGTTCTGGCTCTGCGCGAGGCGGCGCTGGGCTGCGGCTGCCTGGTCCACCACTCCGGCCCGTTCCTGCTGTCCTGCAGCCACGGCGGCGGCGGCGTGGCGGCGGGCCGCGTGGCCTTCGAGGCCGAGGTGTGCCACCTCTCCGCCGGCACCGCCGGCACTGCCGGCACCGCCCAGACCTCCAACGGCGTCCGCTACACCCGACTCTGGGGGGCGCCGCTCGCCTTCCGGGACATCGCCACCCAAATCTCTAAGGACCTGGAACTATGAGGGGGGGCGGCGTTGCTAGGATACGAGCGTTTCCACGGAGATGGATGGAGGAAATGAAACACACACACACACACACACACACACACACACACACACACACACACACTAGGGATGCAGCGGTTCTCGGTATAAAACCGAACCGTTCGGTTCTCCCTCCACGGTTCAATACGCCCATGTGTGCCGCGGATTTTCGGTTTTGCCGTTAATTTTGCACTAATGCTTTACAATCCGCGTGTTTTTGTGCCTGTCAGCTGCAGAACAGCTCCGCGAGTCACTGCTGTAGCTCCGCCCACTCCCCCTCGTAGCTCCGCCCACTCACCCCTCACACAGAGCAGACACGGAGCGGGGGAGTTGAGAGAAAAAAGTTCGAAGAAGCGCCGGCTTCATTCAAATCTCCGGTGGCATCATTTCGGTTTCGCTGTTGATTACAACGACGGTGGAGTGAAAACTGTTAACAAAGCTTTTACTGTCTGTAATGATTGCTTGAGACCGGCTGGTGGAAGATCAGAGTCTCCGCCTGGTCAGTGAAACGTTTCACTGACCGGCGGAGACGGCTCTGATCGGGCCGGTTTATTACAGGAAGGAAATAAACAGCTTTACAGTCTTAAACAAACGCAGACTCCAACTCTAACGTCTCGGGAAAACTCTCCAACAACTTAAATTATAACACCTGAAGAACTCGGGGTTCAGCCTCCCTCCCTCTGCCACCACCGCTCCTTCATGACATCACGTGCATTACTGTGACCGGCAGAGACGAGAGAATTCAGGCTGATCTCCCCAACTTTGTAACGGTCCCATATCAGGGTCGCTACAATATTTTGTAATAATTATAATTATAATAATTTACAATATTTTCGCGGAGTGAAACCGTCCGGTTCACGCCCCCGGGTCGTCCATATATTTCTGATAATGTACCTCGTCGGGCATTTTCCCATATGTATTTAGTAGTGTATTCTTAAGTTACTGTACTGAGTTGTCAAGATTAAGAGGCTGTTGACAATGAAGAATTATAGTAATTTACATTTTGAAAAGTGACAAGAGAAATAAACAGATAATTTTGGAAAAAAAAGCTCTCTCTCATGCACATAAAGGCTGATTTATGGTTCCTCGTTACACCAACGCAGAGCCTACGGCGTAGGGTACGCGGCGACGCGCAACGTACGCCGTAGGCTCTGCGTTGGTGTGACGAGGAACCATAATTCAGGTTTAACTTAAACCCAAACCGAACCGAAACCGAACCAAAACCGTGGCCCAAAAACTGAACCGTGGGCTACCTGAACCGTTGCACCCCTAATATATATATATATTTATATATATATACACATATATATTTATACACACACACACACACACACACACACACACACACACACACACACACACACACACACTGACTAGCTAAGGGGCTGGACCCAGAATAAAAAAGAACAATCCTTTCCTTCTGTCTCTTACCAGGAAACCCCAACACTCACACACACTCTCACACACACTCTCACACACACACACACACACACACTCACACACACACACACACACTCCTGACCTTTGACCCAGACTGAAGCCCCGCCCCCTCCTGAAGCCCCGCCCCCTCCACCTATCAAACTTCTCCACCGAGCTGCAGGATCTGGATCTGGATCAGAAAAGCTACGTCAGTATTTTTAACTTAGCCATAAAGACTCTTCATTTATTTATTTATTATTCTGCTCTGAAGGTTGTTGTTTCTTTATTTTTAAATCAACTGTCATCAGTTTCACCACCACAGAAGAAGAACGTTGTCCAACATCAGTGACCGACCCGTTCCATTTATAAGTTAAACTCCAAACACTTCCTGTTCAATTCTTCACCGACGATGATCTGGTTTACGTCACCGTTTCCTGAAAATGTCATAAATTTTTCACTTAACTCAATCGAAACTGTAATAAAACCCAATAATGTAATAACTTCAGCAATAATGTAATAAAACATCCTGACGGATATTGTAATAACATTTTTACTGATAATTTAACACCTTAATACGTTATTGGGAATTTATTACATGGAACTCAAAGTCTGTAATTTAACCCAATATTCTATTTCATATAAAACATTCTTAGATATTTAAAACACAAAATGTAGAACTCTGGACTGAAAATGAACATATACCGTATTGGTCTGAATATAAGACGGTGTTTTTTTCATTGAAATCAGAGTGAAAAAGTGTGGGTCGTCTTACATTCGGGGTCTAGACGTTATACCCATTTACACCACTAGATGGCGCCTTTATCTTTAAAGCCAATGCTGAACTTAACTCCCCAGAACAAAGTGAACCCCTGTCACGAAGAAGAAAAATAAAAAATAGCAGTAAGAAAGAAAAGAGAAGAAAATAAGAGAAGAGTTAACAGAAAGTGGAGAAACGTAGCGACAATCTGGAGAAAAGTGGGTGGAAGTTCGGCAGGTGAACCGGCAGCTGAGGAGAAGTTATGATGCAAACTTCAACATGCAAAATAACAGGCTTTTTCTCTCGAATATATTGTTATAATCATTTGTTTCAGATGTACTGTAATTATTTTCTGTATAAAAATTGAATTTGGTGTTCAAAAAGTCTTTTTTCAAACTTGAGTCTTGAAAAAGAGAGTCATCTTATAATCAGGGTCGTCTTATATTCAGGACAATACGGTATATTACATTATCTGTCACGTATTACATTATCAGTTTTGGAGGAAAAAAAGACCAATAATGTAATAAGGTGTTACATTATCGGTAAAAATGTTATTACAATATCAGTCAGGATATTTTATTACATTATTGGTGAAGTTATTACTATATAAAGTCATGCTAGCCAATCAGAATCCTGGAAGAAAATATCAACAAATGACATGAGTAACTTCCAGTTTGACATTTTGACTTTTTTCTCAAAATTTCGACTTTTTTCTCAAAGTTTCGACTTTTTTCTCTGCTTTTTTCTCAATATTTCAACTTTTTCTCAAAATTTTGACTTTTTTCTCAAAATTTCGACTCTTTCTCAAAATTTTGACTTTTTTCTCAAAATTTAGACTCTTTCTCAAAATTTCGACTTTTTTCTCAAAATCTTGACTTTTTTTCTCAAAATTTCGACTTTTTCTCAATATTTCGACTATTTCTCAAAATTTCGACTCTTTCCTCAAAATTACATTATTGGATTTTATTACATTTTCGATTGAGTTAAGTGCAAATTTTATTACATTATAGGAAATAATTACATTATTGGGAGCTACAGTCCTCAAATTCTGGCGTCTTTCAAGGTGCAAAGAGAAGAATATAACGCCTTTAAAACCAGATCCCCGTCCAAACACGAACCTTGTGAATCGGATGTTTTTACTTCTCCACCTTTAGTAACGGACACTTCTCCACCTTTAGTAACGGACACTTCTCCACCTTTAGTAACAGACACGTCTTCACCTTTAGCTAACGGGCACTTCTCCACCTTTAGTAACGGACACTTCTCCACCTTTAGTAACGGACACTTCTCCACCTTTAGTAACAGACACTTCTCCACCTTTAGTAACGGACACTTCTCCACCTTTAGTAACGGACACTTCTCCACCTTTAGTAACGGACACTTCTCCACCTTTAGCTAACGGACACTTCTCCACCTTTAGTAACGGACACTTCTCCACCTTTAGCTAACGGACACTTTTCCACCTTTAGTAACGGACACTTCTCCACCTTTAGCTAACGGACACTTTTCCACCTTTAGTAACGGACACTTCTCCACCTTTAGTAACGGACACTTCTCCACCTTTAGTAACGGACACTTCTCCACCTTTAGCTAACAGACACTTCTCCACCTTTAGTAACGGACACTTCTCCACCTTTAGTAATGGACACTTCTCCACCTTTAGTAACGGACACTTCTCCACCTTTAGTAATAGACACTTCTCCACCTTTAGCTAACGGACACTTCTTCACCTTTAGCTAACGGACACTTCTCCACCTTTAGTAACGGACACTTCTCCACCTTTAGTAATAGACACTTCTCCACCTTTAGTTAACGGACACTTCTCCACCTTTAGTAACGGACACTTCTTCACCTTTAGCTAACGGACACTTCTCCACCTTTAGCTAACGGACACTTCTTCACCTTTAGCTAACGGACACTTCTCCACCTTTAGTAACGGACACTTCTCCACCTTTAGCTAAC
The DNA here is from genome assembly GCF_033807715.1 of Cololabis saira. Lineage (NCBI taxonomy): Eukaryota > Metazoa > Chordata > Actinopteri > Beloniformes > Belonidae > Cololabis > Cololabis saira. Next base: position 45,482,512 of record NC_084600.1, on the reverse strand, counting down.
GGACACTTCTTCACCTTTAGTAACAGACACTTCTCCACCTTTAGTAACAGACACTTCTCCACCTTTAGTAACGGACACTTCTCCACCTTTAGTAACGGACACTTCTCCACCTTTAGTAACAGACACTTCTCCACCTTTAGTAACAGACACTTCTCCACCTTTAGCTAACGGACACTTCTTCACCTTTAGTAACGGACACTTCTCCACCTTTAGCTAACGGACACTTCTCCACCTTTAGTAACGGACACTTCTTCACCTTTAGCTAACGGACACTTCTCCACCTTTAGCTAACGGACACTTCTTCACCTTTAGCTAACGGACACTTCTCCACCTTTAGTAACGGACACTTCTCCACCTTTAGCTAACGGACACTTCTCCACCTTTAGTAACGGACACTTCTCCACCTTTAGTAACGGACACTTCTCCACCTTTAGTAACGGACACTTCTCCACCTTTAGTAACGGACACTTCTCCACCTTTAGTAACGGACACTTCTCCACTTTTAGCTAACAGACACTTCTCCACCTCTTTCTTTTCTAACTGCACCGTAAATTAACTGCTTTGTCTCTTACTGATTGATTGATTGATTGATTGATTGATTGATTGATTGATTGATTGATTGATTGATTGATTGATTGATTGATTGATTGATTGATTGATTGATTGATTGATTGATTGATTGATTGATTGATTGATTCTGGGTGTGAACAGGAAGTGGTTGTGTTTCCAGAAAGGCAGTTGTGGACGCTGTTTTATTCTCGTTAGTCCGGTTGCCTTCACAGTGAAAGCCCCAGCGCCTTCATACAGTTACATATTTATTGTACTAAACATAAAAACCTTCAGAATCTTTCTAACTCCCTCCTGTTTCTAGTGAAAACGTACTGTGATTTCTGCGTAGCTAAAGAGGTCGTATCGTTTGGCTGCTGATTTACTGTTAATAATAACTCTCAGTTGTGGCTTTACTCATGGTGACCTCACCCCCAAAACTGTTCCCAAAACTGTTCCCAAACGTCCCAAAACTGTTCCCAAACATCCCAAACCCCAAAACTGTTCCCAAACATCCCAAAACTGTTCCCAAACATCCCCAAACCCCAAAACTGTTCCCAAACACCCCAAAACTGTTCCCAAACACCCCAAAACTGTTCCCAAACATCCCAAAACTGTTCCCAAACATCCCCAAACCCCAACACTGTTCCCAAACATCCCAAAACTGTTCCCAAAACTGTTCCCAAACATCCCAAAACTTCCCAAACATCCCAAAACTGTTCCCAAACATCCCCAAACCCCAAAACTGTTCCCAAACATCCCAAAACTGTTCCCAAAACTGTTCCCAAACATCCCAAAACTGTTCCCAAACATCCCCAAACCCCAAAACTGTTCCCAAACATCCCAAAACCGTTCCCAAAACTGTTCCCAAACATCCCAAAACTGTTCCCAAACATCCCCAACCCCCAAAACTGTTCCCAAACATCCCAAAACTGTTCCCAAAACTGTTCCCAAACATCCCAAAACTGTTCCCAAACATCCCAAAACTGTTCCCAAACACCCCAAAACTCCCAAAACTGTTCCCAAACATCCCAAAACTGTTCCCAAACACCACAAACTCTCCTCACCCCCAAAACTGTTCCCAAAACTGTTCCCAAACATCCCAAAACCCTAAAACTGTTCCCAAACATCCCAAAACTGTTCCCAAACACCCCAAAACTGTTCCCAAACACCCCAAAACTGTTCCCAAACATCCCAAACTCTCCTCAACCCCAAAACTGTTCCCAAACACCCCAAACATCCCAAAACTGTTCCCAAACATCCCAAAACTGTTTGCAACATCCCAAAACTGTTCCCAAACATCCCAAACTCTCCTCAACCCCCAAACTGTTCCCAAAACTGTTCCCAAACATCCCAAAACTGTTCCCAAACTGTTCCCAAACATCCCAAACTCTCCTCAACCCCAAAACTGTTCCCAAAGCCGTTCCCAATCATCCCAAACATCCCAATACTGTTCCCAAACATCCCAAAACTGTTCCCAAACATCCCCAAACTGTTCCCAAACATCCCCAAACCCCAAAACTGTTCCCAAACATCCCAAAACTGTTCCCAAACATCCCAAACTCTCCACATTCCTACGTTTACCAGGAATGCTAACGTTATCGGACCGCACCGCCTTCACTCGCACCAACAACTTTTTCTATCGTCACGAATTGATGAGCGTTTTGTCTTCGTTTCCTAAAGAGTTAGGAGGGAATTCATGGAAATCCTGCACTTGGTGACAAGTTTTTGGTATTTGGCATGTTCGTTATGGACATAAGGTTTTCAAAAACCACCGCAAACAAACTGGGAAATCGCCCCCTAGTGGCCGGTTTGCAGGAAAACTTTATTCTCGAAATTTCGACTTTATTCACGAAATTTCGACATATTTCTCGAAGTGCACAATAAAAACAAATCTTCTCCTCTCAAATATTTCTTCTCCTGCCTGGCCCTGATTTTCTCCCGTAAGAAACAAAAACCACAGCAAACTAACTGGGAAATCGCCCCCTAGTGGCCGGTTTAAAGAACATTCTAAATGTGTGTCATTTGAATAAAATCCTATTGTTTCATTGTGACTTAGTTCTGAGGTTCATCTTCAGCCTGAATGAATGAATGAATGAATGAATGAATGAATGAATGAATGAATGAATGAATGAATGAATGAATGAATGAATGAATGAATGAATGAAGGAATGAATGAATGAATGAATGAATGAAGCCACTGTTCTCACTCAATCAGATTATTTCACTACAGTGACAGTGTCCGGTCCAATAAACAGAAATCTGCATTTCCTTGGGGGTGAAAATATGGGTCTAGATCCAAATATAATCTTTCTATGTGACTTCATTCTAGAGTTTTTTGGACAAAAAATGACCTTGAAAATGAAATTTGACCTTGAAATAGGAAATGTATCTCAGGATTGAATTCCTAGCACCAAAAAAAGTAGAGAAAGTAACAATATACAACAATCTAGGACTGAGAGAAGCTGAGATTTGACCTTTGGAGACATTTTGAATTTTCTGCAAACCGGCCACTAGGGGGCGACCTTCATAAGGACACATAAGAACACATAAAACACTTAAGAATAAAAACAATAAATACGTAAAACATTAAATAAAACAGGCTTCATGTTATTTGAGCAGGTCACACACTTGATTGTCTTTTAACTGTGATTTTAACACAGTTTTAAATGAATATGTGTCATTGTTTCTGATTAGTGTTGGCAGACGGTTCCATGTTTCCACTAGGGGGCGACACCAAACCGGCCACTAGGGGGCGTCACAGTTTGTTTGATGGTTTTTGAAAACCTTATGTCCATAATTAACATGCCAAATATCAAAAACTTGTCACCAAGTGCACAATCTTTGTGATTTTTGATGATTTCCTCCCAGCTAAGACGGAAACGGATCATTCACTTTCCCACATCGTTTTCTCTCCGTCCGGTCGGTGTTTCTGTTTCACCAACGAGGACGTCAGGACTCCGTCCTCGTACTCGTCCTCTCCCTGGACGGTTCTCATTGTGGTGTATATTAGATATTAATAATAATATAAACCTCAATGCACTTTTCTTTGACTTGAATCCGCTCCGTCCAGTGAAACCTGTAAATGTCCAGAACTCGTCACTGGAGGCGCCGACGTCTTAAATGTGAAAAACACTTCAATTTGTGGATATTTGCACAGGTACTTTATTTATTTTTTAGAATAATAATATTTAAAAAAAAAACTGGATTTATATCAGTCACTTGATGACTGTATATAAAATATATGAATATAGTATATATCTTAGAGTTCAAGGTTTATTTATAGCTAGAGCAAAGGGAAGTAAAACTAGAGGAAATCAGTTTCTGTCAGTGACGACGGGGAACGACCTGCAATCCTGCATGAAAACGTTTGGGTTTTAGAGAAATTTAAACGTGATGCACAGCTCAGATTGGAGATTTTATGAAACAAACACTGTCCGTCTGTCGGCATGAACTTGGATGAAGCGCCAGATTTTTATCCCCCGTCACAAACACGAAGAGAAGTTACCGCAGCTACTAGAGGATAGAAATCTAACTTCAATTTAACTGGAATTTATCCTGATGTTAAAAACCCAGGGTTGCAATCAAGCCATGAAAAAATAAATGATGTTACTGTCTGATGATCTCAAATATTGATCTGGTTGTTTTCTGAGAATTTGAGCAGAAATGTTTGATGTAAGATGGAATAAAAGACAATTATTAGTCGTTAAACTCAATCTTCAAGTGTGTGATGGATGAACGTCGTCTACTGTGAAAGATTCTTGGGTTTTGATGATTTTTGCCGCAGGAATGTTAGCATACGCAGTATTAGCACCAGGGGGTTCAGTATTAAACCTGCACCATTTTTCTTTTGGAAACAGTTGATGCTCAATGGGAAAGAAAGTGAAGACGACACAGTTGGACTTGTACGAGTGATTTTTACCCAGTTCTGCTGTTAAATTCCTTCCCCAGTTAAACTGTAAACTGAGACTGAGTGGTTGTGGTTTCTGAGGAGAACATGAAGCTAAAGATGAATAAACTTCACTAATGTTGGCATTTTCTTCCTCATTTTGGTGTCTTGTTTTCTTAGGCCACGTTTCCACAAACCGTGTATTTACAAAAATGGATATTTCCCCTCTACGTTTGTAAAAATCCCATCATTTCCAGGAACCTGCATAAAAATCTGTTAAGGTGCTATGAGCAGCCAAACCTACAGGGGGCAGTGTAACGAGAAGATAAAGTCATGCTAGCCAATCAGAATCCTGGAAAAAAACATCAACAAATGACACGAGTAACTTCCAGTTTGACATTTTGACTTGTTTCTAAAAATTTCAACTTTTTTCTCGACTTTTTACTCAAAATTTTGACTTTTTTCCCAAAATTTCGACTTTTTCTCAATATTTCGACTTTTTCTCAAAATTTTGACTTTTTTCCCAAAATTTCGACTTTTTCTCAATATTTCGACTTTTTCTCAAAATTTCGACTTTTTTCCCAAAATTTCGACTTTTTCTCAATATTTCGACTTTTTCTCAAAATTTCGACTTTTTTCCCAATATTTCGACTTTTTCTCAACATTTCGACTTTCTTCTCGACATTTCGACTTTTTTCTCAAAATTTTGTCTTTTTTCTCAAAATTTCTCAAACTTTCTCAAAAACGGATATTTCCCCCTCTACGTTTATAAAAATCCCATCATTTCCAGGAACCTGCATAAATATCTGTTAAGGTGCTATGAGCAGCCAGACCTACAGGGGGCAGTGTAACGAGAAGATAAAGTCATGCTAGCCAATCAGAATCCTGGAAAAAAACATCAACAAATGACACGAGTAACTTCCAGTTACTTCCAAGATGAACCAGAGTCTTTGGTTTGGAGTGACAGAGAAGTGGAGTTACTTTTAAGTGTGACGTTAGAATATAAAACAGGTAAAATACAAGAAAATATTGACGGTTACAAACTAATTGTAACCACAGGTGTCACTCATGACGCTGGTGACGTTTCTGTCTCATAATGTGACGTTCTGAAGACTAAATGTCCGCAGGGTTGAAATCCTTGAAAGTGCTTGAATTTCAATGTTGTGTTTTCAAGGCCTGAAAAGTGCTTGAATTTTTGTTTAAGTGCTTGAAATTATAACTTTGTGTCTTTCACCAAACTGGGATCAGACTGTATAGTTTAGTTTTTACAAGGAGTAAAATAAAACCAGTCAGATGAAACATAACTAGATGTTTACAGCACAATACAACGTACATAATTGTGATAAAAAGCGGAAAAAATAATGAGTTTATATATTCCTGTAGATATTTTACTCCAGTGATAAAGTGCTTGAAGATTTTTAAAATTTAAAAATATGACCTTGAAAAACTTGTAGGAAACCTGTGTCCGTTTCCCTCCGTTTACAAGCAAACGTGAAGACGAAAGTTTTAAAAATCTACACTTTGGAGTTCCGGAGTTTTCAGAAATGATGGTTTTTGGAGACTTTGAGCTTCGTTTTCATGTAAACGAACGAACAAAACGCAGGAAAACACCAGCGTTTCTGCTCCGTGGAAACGAGGCCTCGGCTACGTCGACTGTTCCGGCTTTGAAATGAAAAACCCACTCAAACATTTTTCCAATGGGGCTTTTAATTGAACAGTATGAACAGTTTCAATGATGACGTTTTATATAAAGGTATGGGTGATGCGGCGTCGGCCGGGCTGATCCCAGGATGTTACAGACCCAAACAAGAGAACTGGACAAAAGGGTAGATAAAAGGAAAGGAAAGGAGGTTAGCAGAGTCCAGAGTCCCAGGTGAGTTTCCAGGTGAGTTTCCAGGTGAGTTTCCAGGGGAGTTTCCAGGGGAGTTTCCAGGGGAGTTTCCAGGGGAGTTTCCAGGGGAGTTTCCAGGGGAGTTTCCTGGTCACAGGAAGACGATCGTCCCCGTTACTTCTGGGCAGGGATCATGCCGTCGATGGCCTCGCCCTTCTCCAGCTTCTTCTCCATCTCCACCATCAGCTTGACTCCATCCACCACCAGCTGCACCTGCTGCACCTCGGACGAGCCCAGACGGTCGGCGTTGGAGATGTCGAACACTCCGCCCACGGACGCCGTGTCCACGCCACCTAGAGGAGAAGGAGAGAAGGACGAGGACGTGAGACGCTGGCGTCACATCTCCAGAGGTCTCGTCAAGGATTGTAGAGGAATTGTTTTTATGTATGTACAGTCATTTGGTTGAAATCTAGCGCTGGGAACTTTCTACTTCAGAATGATTTATATGAACTTTAAGCTAAGGGAGGAAGAAAAAGGACAGTGTGTGCGTCTTTATCTCTCCGGCATGTGGCTAAGAAGGAGGGGATGTGTGTCTCTCTCTCCCCATCTGCACCTCCCTTGTAGAAAAAAAGATGAACAGTTGTTTCTTAAAGCTTTGGTGACCGTAAAGAATATCTGCAACTGAATGTAAAGGAATGTTGTCTGTTGTAAAAACCTGCCGGTCTCGGCTCAGACTGGAAGGAGCTGACGCGGCTCCTGAGAGTGAGTATAAAGGTCGTCATGTATCACAACAGGTGTCTAGACATCGCCCTTGTTTGAGCAATTTACACCAACATTTGTAATAACAAGAGTCACTCGGGGAATCCTCCCCTTGAGTGCTCAATGGTCTCAAGATTCTAAGGAAAGACTCGAGATTCTGGGAGACGACAAATAATGATAAAAGGTGCAGGGGAGGAAAGATAAAGGTTTAAAACATGAACGGTTGTTTCTTGTTCTTCCGGTGGAATATACGTGAGGGAAACAATGGAAGGATATGGTTGTAATCATAAAACTGAGGGGTGTGGCCCCCAGGCCCTTTGATAGTATATAAGGAGGAGGACTCGACGAAAGTTTTCAGAGTCGGTTACCGGGACAAGGACCAGGACCAGGACCGACTTTTTTCTTGACTTTTTTCTAAAAATTTGACTGTTTTCTCAACATTTTGACTTTTTTCTCGACATTTCGTCTTTTTTCTTGAAATTTCGACTTTTTCTCAAAATTTCTCAAAAACAGATATTTCTCCCTCTACGTTTATAAAAATCCCATCATTTCCAGGAACCTGCATAAATAACTGTTAAGGTGCTATGAGCAGCCAAACCTACAGGGGGCAGTGTAACGAGAAGATAAAGTCATGCTAGCCAATCAGAATCCTGGAAAAAAACATCAACAAATGACACGAGTAACTTCCAGTTACTTCCAAGATGAACATGTAACCCCTGTAAGTGGCCGTGTCTGGCCCAAGCGGAGTGAGTAAATGTCGGTACCGGTGGTGAGTAAATGTCCGTACCTGTGCCGCGCTTCTGCAGACGCAGCCTGTGCAGGATCTCGTCGAACTTGGCGTGTGTGCTGAGCTTGGGCAGCTTGACGTGGACGCCGCCGCGCAGCCCGGTGCCCAGGTTGGACGGGCAGGTGAGGATGTAGCCCAGGTGCTCGTTCCACATGAAGCCGTGGTTGTGCTTCTTGAAGATCTCCTCGATCTGGAGGGTGGAATGGGACATTTTAGTATCGAGGGCCAAAGAACAGAACCTCCTATCTGCAAAATTGTCTGACTGGTGTTTTTCACTTTAGATGACATCACAATGTGGGCTGCACCTAATCAGCCTGTCTGTACATTATTTCCACCCATATAGGTATCCTTAAAACAAAATAGCACTACAGTTTGTGCAACTACAAACGCATGGAGTGCTTCTGGGTGTATAAAAAGTATACTTCAGGTGCTCTTCTGCAATTTTTTGTGTTTTCCCAAAAAAGTGAAATTTTCAGATAGGAGGTTATGTTCTTCGGCCCTTGATACATTTTGTTGCTTTAAGACTAAAGCACAAATCCTTTTTTCAAGTTGCTATTCTGCCCGAGGTCCAGCTCTCTGACACAGAGCCTGTGGAATTTCTCACTATCAGCCAGGTTGAGTTTCAGGGGCCATATTTTGTCTTTTTGTTTTAAGCTTGCTGAAACCATAAGATAGTGTGTCTCTAAACATCTCCAGCTCACTCAGGACTGACTGCTCGTCTGATCAGCTGCTCTGTGAGACCCCATTCATGAATGCTTTTTATTAAAACTCCAGAAAGACAGCTGACGTGTCCTGACATTCTTTATTGAACAAGCAACAATTTCTGCCCCCACAAGGTCATGAGAGGAGTTTCAGAGAGACCTGATCCCCGTAGCTGTAATCAGTTGAGTGAATTTCATGCCGTACCTTCTTCAGACCGACGCAGAAGCGTCTGAACACCTCCCTCATGTTGCCGGCCTTCTGCATGGAGATGACGCGCAGGTGATCCTCCTCGTTCACCCAGACCAGGAAGGTCTTGTCCTCGTTGTGCCTGAGTGGAGACAAATCAGAGTAGAACCGTTAAACTTTACAGTCCCTAATGATGAAACCACAGACTAAAACTCTCTACACCACAGACTAAAACTCTCTACACCACAGACTAAAACTCTCTACACCACAGCGGACTAAAACTCTCTACACCACAGACTAAAACTCTCTACACCACAGACTAAAACTCTCTACACCACAGACTAAAACTCTCTAGACCACAGACTAAAACTCTCTACACCACAGACTAAAACTCTCTACACCACAGACTAAAACTCTCTACACCACAGACTAAAACTGTCTACACCACAGACTAAAACTCTCTACACCACAGACTAAAACTCTCTACACCACAGACTAAAACTCTCTACACCACAGACTAAAACTCTCTACACCACAGACTAAAACTCTCTACACCACAGACTAAAACTCTCTACACCACAGACTAAAACTCTCTACACCACAGACTAAAACTCTCTACACCACAGACTAAAACTCTCTACACCACAGACTAAAACTCTCTACACCACATGTTTATGTCGTATGTTTGTTACTCACCAGATTCCTCTGCCGTCGGGCCAGTCGCGGGCCATGCCGGCGCAGGTCAGCAGGGGGGAGACAGGCTTGTCAAACAGGAAGTGGTCGTTGATGAGCTGCTCCTGCTCGGCGTCGGTCATGCCAGAAAGAGGATAGTACTTTCCCTTGAACTCTCCGTCCAGGCTGTTCAGAGCTGCAGGAAACATCGTTAGGAGGTTACGGGACCAGCTGGGGGTTTCATCGTTACACAAATTAAAATATACCGTATTGTCCCGAATATAAGACGACCCCGATTATAAGACGACCCTCTTTTTCAAGATTCAAATTTGAAAAAAGACTTTTTGAACACCAAATTAAATTTTTATACAGAAACTAATTCCAGTACATCTGAAACAAATGATTATAACAATATATTCAAGAGAAAAAGCTTGTTCCTTTCCTCATTGAAACCATCATCTTGAAGTTTGCATCATAACTTCTCCTCAGCTGCCGTTAACCTGCCGAACTTCCACCCTCTTTTCTCCAGATTGTCGCTACGTTTCTCCACTTTTAGTTAGAGAAATAACAGGCAGAAAACAGGTGAATCGTTCAGTTGCGGCTACAAGCACCAGAATTGGCACACATACTCCTTAGGGGTGGCTCTTTTCATAAAACACACAAAACCTCTAACAATACTAAAGTATACACTGCCATCCATTTTACCAGTGTCAAACATAACAAAAAAAACTCAAATTCTGCAGAATATTAGGATTCTGGGACTGATAGATGGTACAAGGAAGCCAAAGTCCATGGGTCCAAATTTAGATTATACTTATTGGAAAGGTTATGATTTGACACCAAGATCATTCCAATAGGACAATTCTATTGGATTTTATTGTGAAATGCAATATTACTGCATTAATATTCTTACCAATATTACTGTATATTCGATGGCGGCCATCTTGAAAAAAGGCCGCCATCTTTTTTTTTTCTGGCACATGGTTTTATCAAAAGAGCAACCCCTAAGGAGTATGTGTGCCAATTCTGGTGCTTGTAGCCGCAACTGAACGATTATTCCTGTTATTCCTCTAACTACTAAAGATTCATAAAGATAAAGATGGTAGCGTACCCTCAACGGCCTAGCATGGAGACCTAGCATGGAGTCTAAAGCTAATGGTAGCGTACCCTCGATAGACATCTTCTCGATGGCTAAAGACTCATAAAGATAAAGATGGTAGCGTACCCTCATGGCTAGCTTCTCCATGGCTAAAGATTGATAAAGATAAAGATGGTAGCGTACCCTCATGGCTAGCTTCTCCATGGCTAAAGATTGATAAAGATAAAGATGCTAGCGTACCCTCGATGCTAAAGATTGATAAAGATAAAGATGCTAGCGTACCCTCGATGGACATCTTCTCGATGGCTCTGCGCTCGCCGCGGCTGTTGTGGGGGGGGAGGGTGTAGCCCTTGATGCTGCGGCCGGTACGAACACGGCTGGACAGGACGTAGTTGGGGTCCAGGTCGTCACCGCCCTGAAACAACGGAGGAAATTACATTAAAAACCTGAAACAACGGAGGAAATTACATTAAAAACCTGAAACAACGGAGGAAATTACGTTAAAACCCTGAAACAAAAGAGGAAACTACTTTAAAACCCTGAAACAATGGAGGAAACTACGTTAAAAACCTACTACTGTATATACAGAGGGAGCCGGGATGACTCAGCAAAGAGAACCTCCTAGAACCTAGATTTTCGGTTGTCACAAGCCTCAAATCACTCCACTTTGTGATCAAACCGTAGCTCTTAGCAGAAAAACGAAAACATCGTGAGAGACAGAGAACCCGGCAGATTCTGTCAATCTTATTTTTATTCAGATATTCCTTATAATGTCTTAGTAATGGCAGTTTGAAAACAAAGTGAGATTTTTTTGAAGAAGACTTTTTTTTACATTCCAGTCAATGGAGACAGATGCAGGAATTTGCGTGGCTGTTAGCCCCCCCCCCGTTTAAATTTTGTGCATACCCCGCCTTTTATGAATCGCAACACCTATGTCTACATTCTGACCAAAAAATATCCGTCTACCTTTTACGGTTTGGCCGTGAGCTCGAGTTACAAATAAAAAATCAAGTTATTTTTTCACTCTACTACACTCTAATAACTGAAAGCCGCACTGTAAATTTGACAAAAAAGTGATTTCCAGTCCTCGCTTGAGCGCTCATATCTTGAAAAGTGTACATTTTAGGAAAAACTGTTTTAGGTTTGGAGAGAGAAGAGAAGTTTTCCTCTGTTTTGAAGTTTGAATGACAGTTCTACGTGCAAGTATGAGAAAGATACGTGACTCAGAAAAAAGGTGAATTTGGAGTTTTTCCAACCTCCTTCCAGCCACAGTGTGACATTCTGCCCCATTCACTTACATGGGAAAATCTCCCCATTAGTTTGGAAATTTGGAATTGCTTTTGCACTTTGTGCAAAAACAATTTGTGCCATCGCTCTGAAAATCCACAGGACTGTAGTTAAATTCAGGGCCTACAACTTTCTAAATTGGTTCATAATTTTTCAAGTAACCGTGTGCAAGTGGGGAGGCCCCAAACTTCTCCCAATGCATTCCGGATGTGCATGCACGTTTTTGCACGTTGCGCAAAAACGTGCACGCCAATCGCTAATAAAAGTCATAGCACACAATTCCTGCTTAAGGCGCACGTTTCTACGTTTTTACTTTTCGCGTTTTCTCAAAGCTGTAGGAGGAGTAGCAAACCGAATTTTTGTCCGGAAAATGAATGAGTTGAATAAAAAACCCGCAGAATAACAATAGAGGAACAATAGTATTGTCGCTACGTTTCTCCAATGGAGGAGGAATGCCTCTGGCTAAGCCAGAGGCATTCCTCCTCCATTGCATAGCTATGGAGGAGGAGTGCCTCTTGGCGCAGCCGTGGCACTAATAATCTTCTCAAAATGCAATAACAAAATGTATTACAAAATGCGACTCAACAAGCTCGTCCCGGTTTTTACCACCAGAGTAGTTACTGCCGGAAACGTTTACCTTCAGGTTCTCGAAGTTCAGGTCGGTCTTGTGCTTGTCGGTGGGTTTGTATCCACCATGACGGTCGGAGATCACGGGGTCCAGAAGATCCTTGAACACCTCGTAGGATTCCTCATCGCCGGCCACGCAGCCCACGGTCATGATGAAGGGGTGACCTGAACGATGGAGAGATGAACACATGACTGTGAGACTACGAAGGTCATGATGAAGGGGTGACCTGGACGGAGAGATGAACACATGACTGTGAGACTAGGACGGTCATGATGAAGGGGTGACCTGGACGGAGAGATGAACACATGACTGTGAGACTACGACGGTCATGATGAAGGGGTGACCTGAACGAAGAGATGGAGTGAGTTTGAGTGAGTTTGCCCTAAAGTTTTACCTCCAGCGTGGTCTGGAGAACAAAAGGGGCCATGGACATTTCCACAGCCCGAAACCAGGACTAAAGTTTTACGACACCGTGGTCACACGACTTGGAGCAACGGAAAAACCCCTGGACACGAAGCCCAGCCAGGATTTGCATATGTGGCCCCTTGGTGATAAGGGACCACTCTGATTGGACAAAACCCCAAGCTGCAGGAAGGAGCATGGACTTCCTGGGCACAGATATAAAAGAGAAGCCCCTTTCTCTGGTCTCTCTTCTGTCTTTTCTGCCTTCCCTCTCCCTACAGGTCTGCTGAAGCACCAGGACCAGCCAAGGGCCGGTGTTCTGCCATTTTTTGCTGCTTTGCCAAAAAATGCTACCTAATGGTTTTCTACCTTTGTAGAGCTACAAGTTTACTGTGTTTTACTCCCTAAACCACTTCCTTTTCCCCCCAAGTGGTCCTAGTCTCTTGCCAGGCCGTCATTGTAAATAAGAACGTGTTATTAATGACCTCTTAATGACTAAATAAAGCGATAGAATTGTTTTTTTTTCTCTCTATCGTATAATGTTCACAAAGTGTAACGCATTCATGTCATGGGTAAGTGAATTTTGAAGGATCAAATACTCTAAAACTAAAACTACTCTAAAAGCATCCCATATTATCCATTTTACATTGTGCAAGAAATGATGCAAACTTTGAAAAATCGACTGGGCGCATGCGCAAAACCACAAAGTAGCATTTTTCGGCAGGTAGCAGAAATTGGCAGAACACCGGCTTTCTCCTTTTGTAACCGAAGGAGCGTCCGTTTTGCAGCGCTGCACGAGTGACCCCCGAGGTTCCGAGCCCAGAAAGCCAAACCGGGACCCTGCAGGCCTCGACGTAAATGCAAACCGGCCAATAGGGGGCGTCACCATTTGTTTGAAAACCTTATGTCCAAAACTAACAGGCCAAATATCAAAAACCGTCACCAAGTGCACAATCTTTATGATTGTTGACAGATTCCCTCCCAGCTAGGAGGAGTTTGATGATGAGTTTGAGTGAGTGTAAAAGAGTTTAAAGGAGTTTGATTGAGTTTTTTAGTAAGTTTGAGTGAGTTTTAAGGAGTTTGAGTGAGTTTGAGTGAGTTTTTTAGTTAGTTTAAGTGAGTTTGAGGGAGTTTCTCACCAGGGTTGTCTACGCCGGTCTGGATCACGTCGTCCAGGGTGTTACGAGGTGGTGAGTTTGAGTGAGTTTGAGTGAGTTTAAAGGAGTTTTAGTGAGTTTTTTAGTGAGTTTGAGTGAGTTTTAGTGAGTTTCTCACCAGGGTTGTCTACGCCGGTCTGGATCACGTCGTCCAGGGTGAGTTTGAGTGAGTTTAAAGGAGTTTAAAGGAGATTAAAGGAGTTTAAAGGAGTTTCTCACCAGGGTTGTCTACGCCGGTCTGGATCACGTCGTCCAGGGTGTAGCCGCTGGGCGTCTGGCGGTCCCGGATCTTTCCGTACAGCTCTTTGGTCAGCACCTTGGCCATGTGGTTGTTGTGCTTGGACAGGTCGGGGAACTCCTCCTCAACCTTGTAGTTGAGCTTGAAGTTGTTGTGGGTGTTTCCGAAAGGCATGATTGCTTTCTAACACTGCACAGACGGAAATGAAAGATACAATCAAGACCAGAAAACCTGCTAGTGAATGTGAACGTTAGTCTTTAACTCTACATAAATCATTCCCATGAGTCATGTGACTAATGTCAACTTTAGAGCGGAAAACCAGTTAACTAGCTGTTTAAGAATAGAAAATTCATTGCAAAATTTACTTGTCTATTGCATATTTAACTAGTTGGACCTGAAGGATAAATTAGTGACGATAACGAAGTCTAAAGCTGGAGATTGTAACGTTCCAGCTCGGCCTAACGTTACTAACGTTACTCCTTCACGTCTGACGAAGTTTCATCAACCGTAAACACATGTAGCTAAAAACCCAGTCAGGAATTATAGAAGCAGAATAAAACACATTAAAGTTATTATTATAATAACCCAGTCAGGAATTGGAGAATAAGGTGATGCAAAATGTAAAAGTTATTATAAGCCAGGCTTGAAACTTGACACATTAAAAAAAAGGGAAAAACTAAGAAGCGGGAGTTCCTGCTCTGTTTTTCTCTCCTCCAACGGCTAAAAAAGGTTGGAGACTCCTGGGTTACATGACATGTCTATAGACAGCTGCAAAGTTACCGGGTGTTGGCCAAGGAATCCTGGGAACAAGTGTCACTTGTCTTTCTGAGGCTCGGATGACCGACTGAAATGGACGAGCAGCAAATGCTCCGCGGATATTTATAACTGTAGCGCGTTCGACGACATAACCTTTAACTGCAACTGTAGACTCCAGTTTCCCTTTAATATCCCTTATTTTACAATTATCTGTTGACATAGTCCTCCTTATATTGGGATTTGATTACCCTTGGTGTGATTAACAGTGAAAATAAGACATGTATAACATGCTAGCTTTATTACATGCACTAGTTTATAAAAGCTAACATTTTTTCTTGTGTAAAGGGTCATAACCTTCTGGTCCTTGGTTTTTAGTTAAAATTGTATATATACCAAAAAATTATATATATTTTTTTGTATAACACTGATGATTTACACCTGTACTTTGTGTTATTTGTGTTGTGGAAATTGAAAGGACCAATGAAACTAAACTAAACTAAGCTTTGAGTAAAACAGTTTTTTCATGAGATTAAACCTAAAACAGACAAATGTGACGTTAAAGTGTTTAAAAGAACGGTTTTAGGTTTAAGACGCTCGTCTTCACACCATCAGACCTGAACGTTTCCACATAAATCACTCCCAAACGTCTGCAGAGAAACAGCTGCAGATTGTGCTGGAAGTAAAACTAAGATACAATAAAATACTAGTCGGACCGTCGACACCGAGATGCAGAACATTCCTGACTGGTTCTGCCTTTATCATATAAGTTTATAATCCTTAATTACAGTACAACAACAGAGTTATTTGGAAAAGTTCAAATCCACCCATATCTCCTTGTCGTTTCCGTTTTTTAACAGCAGGAAATAAACCCGAAAATAAACCCGAAACACACCTGAAAAAACCCGACAATAAACAGAAAAAAACCTGAAACACACCCGAAAATAAACCCGAAAAAAAACAGAAAAAAACCAGAAACACACCCGAAAATAAACCCGAAAAAAAACAGAAAAAAACCCGAAACACACCCGGAAAAAACAGAAAAAAAAACAGAAAAAAAACCCTGAAAAAAACCCGAAACACACCCGAAAAAAAACAGAAAAAAACGAAGAAAAAAAACAAAATCCACCCGTGTCGTTTAGTTTTTTTTACCAGCAGAAAACCAAGCGTGTCTCTGATATTTCTTTACCTGCACGCGACACAAGAACAGAGGTAACAATCCGGGATCAGATCCTTCTCCAGCAGAAATAGGGGTCACCCGACTCCGAGGCGTCGGCCCCCGGTTTATATACCGGGAACCGCCACGCCATTGGTTTGGCCATGTTAGTGCCTGCTGGGCCCTGATTGGCCGGAGCCGGTGCCCTGGTACTCTGATTACTCTGATACTCTGATCGGTGTGAAAGGGAGACGTTTGCATCACTGTCATTCAAGACCTGCAGCTGCCCCACCTCCAGGCCCCCCCGTAACCCCCTTAACCCCCCAGTCCCTACTTAGCTCCAGCTGGTGACGCTGGTATCTGAGACCATCATGTAATAGTGGTGGGGGGGCAGGGTTAGGGGGGGGAACAGGGGCAGGCGTTGGGGGAACAGGCGTTGGGGGGGGAACAGGCGCTACAGGCGCTACAGGCGCTACAAGCTTCACAGTTGCCAAACATCTCATGGAGGAGAATGGGGATCTGTGTGTTGGGTGTGAAAGTTGGAAAGTGGTTTTCCTTTCACTGGCAGTGGTTAGTATGGTAGTATGCTGGTTGGAGCTCACACCCGAAAATAAACCCGAAACACACCCGAAAAAACCCTGAAAAAAACGCGAAACACACCCGAAAAAACCCTGAAAAAAACACGAAACACACCCGAAAAAAAAAGAAAAAACCCCAGAAAAAACCCTGAAAAAAACACGAAACACACTGAAAAAAACCCGAAACACACAGAAAAAAAACAGAAACACACCCGAAAATAAACCAGAAAATGAACCCAAAACACACCCGAAAAAAATAATAAACCCCCTAATACTAACCCTATCCCTATCCCTAACCCTAACCTAACCCTAACCCTCAAATGCATGATCGTCATCATCTTTAATGCAATTATATCGATTAGTCCAGTAAATTCTTGAAAAACCATCTCTCCTGGCAAAGGTAATACTAGCTGGAGTCGACTACAAACAAGTGAAGACGAGCTGCAAAGTCATTCTGCAAACTTTCACAATCGCTCTCACCCTTCTTCTCCTCTCCTCTTCCCTTCCTCTCTTCAATTCAATTCAATTCAATTCAATTCAATTTTATTTATATAGCGTCTAATACAACAGAGTTGTCTCTAGACGCTTTCCAGAGACCCATACCCAGAACATGACCCCCGAGCAGTTATTACATAAACAATGGCAGGTAAAAACTCCCCTAGTGGGAGAAAAACCTTAAGCCAAACAGTGGCAAGGAAAAACTCTTCTCCATTTCCATTTTTATTTATTATAAATATCTCATAGCTATCATTTTTGTCCATCGTTCCTGTAGTTTCTTGTGTAGTTCCTTTTTTCTCTTTTGTGCATGTTTGCAGGCCGGAGCCTCGGGAGCTGCTGCTGGCCTGCGGTCCCGGCCACCGGAGGACATCGTCCAGCAGGTGAGACATTGTCTGCTGCTCCACAAGTGTCTTCTGTCTGGTAGCTCCATGTCTCCATATCTAGGCAAGGCATAAGTGTTATAACCAAAGTGCTATCACTAATCAGCCAATGATGTAGAGTTTACTCAAACGCCGGTGCAAAAAGGTACGTTTTTATTTCTTAGAAAGACCTTAGTTCCTGCAGAGAGTGGGACTGTAGTGAAAAAATCAGAAAAAAACCTGAAAAAAACCCAAAACACACCCGGAAAAAAAAAAGAAATACACCCGAAAATAAACCCAAAAAAACCCGAAACACACCCAAAAATGAACAAAAAAAAACCCGAAACACACCCGAAAAAACCCGAAACACACCCGAAAATAAACCTGAAAAAAACCCGAAACACGCCCGAAAATAAACCCGAAAAAACCCGAAACAAACCCGAAAAAATCTGAAATACACCCGAAAAAAACCTGAAACACACCCAAAAATAAATCCGAAAAAACCCGAAACACACCCAAAAAAAACCCTAAACACACCCGAAATTAAACCCGAAAAAACCTGAAAAAAACACGAAACACACCCAAAAATAAACCCGAAAAAACCCGAAAATAACCCGAAACAAACCTGAAAAAAACCCCAAAAACCCCTGAAAAAACCCGAAACACACCCGAAAATATACCTGAAATAAACCCGAAAAACAATAACCCCCATAACCCCCCAGTCCCTACTTAGCTCCAGTTGGACCACGCTGGTATCTGAGACCATCATGTAATAGTGGTGGGGGGGGCAGGGTTAGGGGGGGGCAGGGGCTACAGGCGCTGGGACAGGCGTTGGGGGAACAGGCGTGGGGGGGGAACAGGGGCTACAGGCGCTACAAGCTTCACAGTTGCCAAACATCTCATGGAGGAGAATGAGGATCTGTGTGTTGGGTGTGAAAGTTGGAAAGTGGTTTTCCTTTCACTGGCAGTGGTTAGTATGGCAGTATGCTAACCCTAACCCTAATCCTAACCCTATCCCTATCCCTAACCCTAACCCTGAAATGCATGATCGTCTTTATCTTTAATGCAATTATATCGATTAGTCCAGTAAATTCTTGAAAAATCATCTCTCCTGGCAAAGGTAATACTAGCTGGAGTCGACTACAAACAAGTGAAGACGAGCTGCAAAGTCATTCTGCAAACTTTCACAATCGCTCTCACCCTTCTTCTCCTCTCCTCTTCCCTTCATATCTTCTCCATTTCCATTTTTATTTATTATAAGTATCTCATAGCTATCGTTTTTGTCCATCGTTTCTGTAGTTTCTTGTGCCGGCCCCCCTTTTTTCTCTTTTGTGCATGTTTGCAGGCCGGAGCCTCGGGAGCTGCTGCTGGCCTGCGGTCCCGGCCACCGGAGGACATCGTCCAGCAGGTGGGACATTGTCTGCTGCTCCACAAGTGTCTTCTGTCTGGTAGCTCCATGTCTCCATATCTATGCAAGGCATAAGTGGTATAACCAAAGTGCTATCACTAATCAGCCAATGATGTAGAGTTTACTCAAACGCCGGTGCAAAAAGGTACGTTTTTATGTCTTAGAAAGACCGTAGTTCCTGCAGAGAGTGAATGAAAGCACCATGAGCAGATCTAGTGTACATTCTAGGTCTCCATATCTACTCAAAACATATTTACAGTCACTTAAGAATTATTTTTTTATGAAAATAAAATCACATGATTATGAAATACTGAGAACATTTTAGTCTGAAACGTACAAAGCTTTGGCTTCCAAAGCCAACCAGGTCATGAAGCAGCTCTTATGACTGGAGACCAGGAAGTACTAGATGGAATCATGGAATCATGTAATCATGTAATCATGGAATCATGGAATCATCAGGAATCATGGAATCATCAGTAATCATCAGTAATCATATAATAATGTAATCATGTAATCATGGAATCATGGAATCATCAGTAATCATGGAATCATGTAATCATGTAATCATCAGTAATCATGTAATCATCAGGAATCATGTAATCATGTAATCATCAGGAATCATGAAATCATCAGTAATCATGGAATCATGGAATCATCAGGAATCATGGAATCATGGAATCATGGAATCATGTAATCATCAGGAATCATGTAATCATGGAACCATGGAATCATGGAATCTTGGAATCATGGAATCATGGAATCATGGAATCATCAGTAATCATGTAATCATCAGTAATCATGTAATCATGTAATCATCAGGAATCATGGAATCATGTAATCATGTAATCATTGAAACATGTAATCATGTAATCATGTAATCATCAGGAATCATGGAATCATGTAATCATGGAATCATGGAATCATGGAATCATGTAATCATGGAATCATGGAATCATGTAATCATGGAATCATGTAATCATATAATCACGTAATCATGGAATCATGGAATCATGTAATCATGTAATCATCAGGAATCATGAAATCATCAGTAATCATGGAATCATCAGGAATCATGGAATCATGGAATCATCAGGAATCATGTAATCATGAAATCATCAGTAATCATGGAATCATCAGGAATCATGGAATCATGGAATCATCAGGAATCATGTAATCATGGAATCATGGAATCATGTAATCATCAGGAATCATGTAATCATGTAATCATCAGGAATCATGTAATCATGTAATCATGGAATCATGGAATCGTGTAATCGTGTAATCGTGTAATCGTGGAATCATGGAATCATGTAATCATCAGGAATCATGTAATCATGTAATCATCAGGAATCATGGAATCATGTAATCATGGAATCATGTAATCGTGTAATCGTGGAATCGTGGAATCGTGTAATCATGTAATCGTGGAATCGTGGAATCGTGTAATCATGTAATCATGGAATCATGTAATCATGGAATCATGTAATCATGTAATCATGGAATCATCAGGAATCATGGAATCATGTAATCATGGAATCATGTAATCATCAGGAATCATGTAATCATGTAATCATCAGGAAATCATGGAATCATGTAATCGTGTAATCATGTAATCGTGGAATCGTGGAATCGTGTAATCATGTAATCATGGAATCATGTAATCATGGAATCATGTAATCATGGAATCATGGAATCATGTAATCATGTAATCATGGAATCATCAGGAATCATGGAATCATGTAATCATGGAATCATGTAATCATCAGGAATCATGTAATCATGTAATCATCAGGAAATCATGGAATCATGTAATCGTGTAATCATGTAATCGTGGAATCGTGGAATCGTGTAATCATGTAATCATGGAATCATGTAATCGTGTAATCATGTAATCGTGGAATCGTGGAATCGTGTAATCATGTAATCATGGAATCATGTAATCGTGTAATCATGTAATCGTGGAATCGTGGAATCGTGTAATCATGGAATCATGTAATCATGTAATCATGGAATCAGGGAATCATGGAATCATGGAATCATGGAATCAGGGAATCATGGAATCATGGAATCGTGTAATCGTGTAATCGTGTAATCATGGAATCATGTAATCATGGAATCATGGAATCATGGAATCATGGAATCATCTATTCTCTGAATATTCATCTGAATCTCTGAAACACGGCTGTTTCAGCTTGAACCAGTTACTAAAGCTTTGCCTTTTCTAAAAACATAACAATAAGAAAAGGCCCAGACTTGATGATCGGGTAAAGGTTTGTTACTTCCTGTTAGTTCAGGTTTGTTACTTCCTGTTAGTTCAGGTTTGTTACTTCCTGTTAGTTCAGGTTTGTTACTTCCTGTGAGTTCAGAACCAAACACGACTGAAACCGGTCCCCGTCAACCGTAACCAGCAGAAGTTTAACTGGTTCTGAACCGTAACCAGCAGAACTTTAACTGGTTCTGAAGCGTAACCAGCAGAACTTTAACTGGTTCTGAACCGTAACCAGCAGAACTTTAACTGGTTCTGAACCGTAACCAGCAGAACTTTAACTGGTTCTGAACCGTAACCAGCAGAAGTTTAACTGGTTCTGAACCGTAACCAGCAGAAGTTTAACTCGTTCTGAACCGTAACCAGCAGAACTTTAACTGGTTCTGAAGCGTTTGCTCTGAGATTTACACCTTTCACTTCCATCGGAAATCAATCAAGTGTGTCTGTTACTTTATTTTAGGGCAGTTTTTTGTTATGCAACTTCCTGCTGACCGTGTTAGAACCAGATCTAGTAATGCTATTAATAAATCAGCTGTTGAACTCTGCCAGAGAGACGGAGCAGGAATGTATGGGGGTATTGATTACCTATTCTCTCTTTCTACTGGTTCTTAGTCCGTTCTGTCGTAGCGACAGGAGCTGTTACGGTAGGAAACGTTGTATTTTGGAGCAGCTCCTGACCCTCGGTCGGCCCTGACCGGCCAGAGGACAGAGGAAACCATGTTGCCAGGTTTGGTGGGGTTGGAGACGATGTTGGAACGATGTTGCCAGGTTTGTTGCCAGGTTTGGTGGAGAAGACACTAAAGGACATTCATGTTCATGCAGGATAAATATTTCCCCCAGTTCTGTGTAACGAGGCGTCTTTACTCGTGTTTCCCTTCAGGGGAAGATCAGGGAACATCACTATTCCAATATTAATCCTTTATTAATCCTTTAACCTTTGTCTGGTGTTAGCTTTCTGTTACCATCTCCGATGTTAACGGGTCGGTTTTGACCCGTGTTTTAAATCATCTCTAAAATACACTAAAAGCAATTATCCATCATCCAATTTGTTTCTCATCTCTTGGTTACATTGTTAGGCTTCCTTATCCATGAAAATATTGGTTTTAATATTTTTGGTGTGGGAACTCTGGGCCTTTTTTTGTCAGTATAGCCCTTGATTTCAATTTAAAAAACTGGTCAAATGAGCCTCAAGAGAATCATATGAATAAATAAAAGGTTGTTGTGTTACCTGGCTATTACTGAGGGGTATTAGAACACATCTCTTAAATAAATTTGTTTCATTTATTTTTTCATTTTAATATTATTAACTATAATAACATCTATGGTGTTATGGGTCAATTTCGACCCATATACATTTACCTCAAGGAAATGGAACAAAAGTATTTTTTCAGCAATAGAACTTTAAAAAATTGTCACAAGTGATATTGTGACCCTGCAGGCCAGTAGACAAATCAAGGACCACACGTTTTCCTTGGTTCTTCTCAGGGATGCCACTCGCAGCTTTGCCTGTGTAAATCTGTAGCTGTTTTTGGCATCGCAGGCTGCCCAGATTTTTATGCCGTACTTCCCTGGCTTACTGGGTATGTATTGCCGGAAGGGGCATTTTCCTCGGAAAGGGAGAAGACGTTCGTCCACTGTCACCTCTAGTCCTGGGTTGAACATCAGTGGAAGGAGCTGCACCCATTTCTCCCAGACATCCCTGATGGGGGCAAGCTTGTCAGATCTTGCTCTGGTATCCCTGTTGTCAAATCTGAGGACTCGTGATATCATTCGAAAGGTCTGAAGTGACATTGTTGCCCAGAAAATATTTCTGCCTGTCGATGCATCCCAGAGATCAGTGGACTCATTGCAGGATCTGTACACTCCAGCAAGAAGAAGGACACCAATATAAGCATCCAGGCATTCCTCATCCATGTCTTTCCACATGGCGCCATGGACTTTTTTCCCCTTCAAGGTTTGTCATAGCAATTATGACCCTTTTTATTGACAATGGCATAAATAAAACATGTTTTGATATCACTGACTCTTGTCACAGCAAACCTTGTGATTCCAGGGTCTTTTTGATGACATTTTCAGCAGCTGCCCTGCCATGTACATCATGAGGTACTGAGCTCCAAAGTATCTTTCCATTTTTGGACTTGAATTTTTCAGCAGAAGAAGCTTCAGCACCAGTGACCTCCTCGTCAGACTCACCAGATGTGTCAGTATCTTCTGGATGATACTCCACATGGTCTTCCTCCTCAGAATTCTGCTCCTCTGCATCACTATTCTGCTCATTGTCGTCTCTATCATTTTCAACAAAAATATAGTCCAGAACTTGGCTTACTGTTAATCTTCTTCTCATCTTTGCATGCTGCAAACTGGAGATTTGCACTCTGCAAGTGAAATGAGTGAATTGACCTACATAGCTGGACATGCCCGACTTTATTTGCTTTTGTTTATGTGCAGGTAAACTGGAAGACAAAAATCCAAAATGAGAATCCACTGAAGCTCACATGACTGGGAGAGGAGCTGGCTGTCTGATAGTGCACTTATGATTTCAGTTTTGGCTCTAATTATTGCTTTATAAGCATAATTTTATAACCGGGTCGAAACCGACCCTAACCCCACAAAGGTAACAATTTCAACCAGAGCATTTTATAATTTAGTGACAAAATTTTTTTTGATATTATTTTGTTGAAATAGAGGTTCCTGACAAAGTCAAAAAGCCTTGATGCAATAAACGGATTTTTGTGGTAGTTTTATGAATTTAAAACCTAAAAACGGGTCGGTGGCGACCCTAACACCAGACGAAGGTTAAGAGGGAGTAAATACAATACTAGAACTTTAAAGATGTAAACTATTGGCAGGCCTAATGAAGTTACCAGATGTGTTTACTTGCCCTGTAAAGGCTTAACAAACGTTCTTAGTTTAATTACACACAGAACAGGGCGGCACGGCGCTCTCCGCGGCTAAGCTAGCTAGCTGCTAGCAGTGCTGAGTGGACGCCGCATCGTCCTGGATAAAAAAAAAAAAAAAAATTTGTCTTAAGGGTTTTCTCCCACTGGGGGAGTTTTTAGCTGCCATTGTTTATGTAATAACTGCTCGGGGGTTTATGTTCTGGGTCTCTGGAAAGCGTCTAGAGCAGGGGTGTCAATGTTCGGCCCGCGAGAAGTTTCCAACGCAAAAAAACAAAATGTTAATTTACTAAAAAGGAAGGCATAAATAATTGCCATGAATCGCAGCATATCCCATAATATATTTCTTCTACAAATCCATCGTTATTCCACAAATAGAGCAGTTTTTGACATTTTCTAGTTTTCTAAAATGCATTTACCGATTTTATTTCTTTGTAGACGGTGGTTTATTTTTATTAACCAACTACTATTATATATTTTCGCAGGAAAATTTTCACTTCTAAAAAAGATGATAGAAGATATTTATTGGGAGAATTTCAGTTTTGAATACGAGGATAGTGACAAAGTAAAACAGTTAAAAAAGAAGTGTTGACTTTTTAAATACACTTAATTGTACTGGAAAAATCTCTAAATCACAAAGAAACACTCTCGGATGTAATAAGAAAGATTTAGCTTTTAATTAAATTTCCTATTAAAAAGCGAAATATTAAAAAAACATACTTGTTTCTGTTTATCTTTGTAAAATGATATTAAAAGTATTTTACATAATTAGAAAAAAAACGAGAAATTTCAAGAAAAGATCCTGAAGAAATATATTTTACATAATTAGAGTGTAAACAAAGTGCATATTTCCTTTAAAATTAACTAAACTGATATTGGATTAGATAACAATAGTAAAAAAAACAATTACAAAAAAAAATGTTCGCACCGTTTTTGTTATTTTGAGCGACGCGAGAAATAAATTGGTCAAATCCGGCCGGCCAAGAAAAATGAGTTTGACACCGCTGCGGTGGACGGGGGAGTTAGCGAGTGTTGCTGAGACTAAACGCTGGGATCTTCATGGAACAGATGCAACAGTCGTAAAACCTGCAGGAGCTTTTTCTGACAACAGCTTGACCCTGAGAGGAATCCGAGCCAACTGCTCCGACCTCGGTCAGAATAGCACGGTGTCGAGCGTCAGCGGCGTCAACGCTGCTGCTGGTGACGGCGAGGAGGGGAACCTTGTTCCAGACTGAAGGAACCAAGGCCGGTTTTAGGGGGGCAGGGGTGGGCCGTGCCCACCCAAACGTGCGTTCTACCCACCCAATCAAAGTTATGGGGATCCTTTATACTTTTATATATATAAAAAAATATCACAAAATATCTGTACCGTTCCTGATTGGGTCGGCACTGCGCCTCATTTTTAGACACAACAATGAACACATACCGCAAAAGTTGTCTCGGCGGAGGAACCTGGTGTTCTGCCAAAAAGTGATTCCTGCCAGAATCTGATTTCTCCTGAAAATGGGTCTTTTTACCTGCTAAAAACTGATTGAAGGCCAAATACAGTTAATGAAAGGTTGTTTCTACGTAAATATGATTTGATGTCATTCTTGAGCTTCATAATATAAATACTAGAGCTCACAGGATTGCTTTTAACTCTTTTAAAGGACCATTACAACACAAAATAGGCATTTTTACCTGCTAAAAATTGATTGAAGGCCAAATACAGTTAATGAAAAGTTGTTTCAGCCTAAATATGACTTGATCTCATTCTTGAGCTTCATAATCTGAAAATCTGACGTTTTAGCGCTACCGCTCAACGGGCTGCTGTGCGGCTCCCGCGGCCACAAATCAGAAGAAATCAGATTCTGGCAGGAAATCACTTTTTGGCAACGACACCGGTCCCAAGCCCGGGTAAATGCAGAGGGAAGTGTCAGGAAGGGCAATTGGGTTAATGTTGGTCAAAGAAGGAGAAGATAGATGAACTGATATGATGATAGCATAGTTTTCTATGCATTTCGGGGGTTTGACCCCCCAAAATTTTTTCGCCAGCATCGCCCACCCTGCATTTCAGTCTGCCCACCTTAGTGGGCCTCACTAAATCTGGCCCTGGAAGGAACTGAAGGAACTGAAGGAACTGAAGGAACTGAAGGAACTGAAGGAAGTGAAGGAACTGAAGGAACTGAAGGAACTGAAGGAACTGAAGGAAGTGAAGGAACTGAAGGAACTGAAGGAACTGAAGGAACTGAAGGAACTGAAGGAACTGAAGGAAGTGAAGGAACTGAAGGAACTGAAGGAACTGAAGGAACTGCATCACCCTCTTACTGCAGGAGGTGGGAGCTCCTAAAAGTCCCTAAATCTCAATGAGATTTAGGGACTAAATTGTGGAATGATTTTTCCACCTGGCAAAGACTCTTCCTCTTTGAAATGTTAATAAAGACGTTTGAAGGAACTTGACTGCTGTTTTGTAACCGTTTTCCAAAGTAATGTTGTCCATGTATCCATGTTCTTTTTGTGTGTTTTTTTGTGTTTCTCTCTTAGTGACATGAACCGTCTTATTTGCTCAGGATCAATATCAGTAATATAAGTTGTAAAAACAATATCCATGCACACTCACACACTTATTCTTTTGTCTTTATCCTTTATTATTTAAATATTGCATTATTAGTTTGCCATCACTTTTGTGTAGTTATACTTTCTGTTTTTGTACGTTAATCTTGTTCTTTATAACTTTATAGCTTCAAATAAGCCCATTGGGTTTTTTGCCTCTTCCTGCACCGTATAGTATTTATATTTGATATTTCCTGTATATTTTTAAAACTCTGCAAAACAATTAACTAAAATAAAAAAAACAAACTCCTGTACTTATAAAGCCATTTAAATGAATCATTACCAGACAACCAACTATTAGCTTAGCTGCAAAATACAATGAGGTATCGGGGTTGTATAAATATCCCCTTAATGACAGACTGTATTTAACTGCCGGACTGGAACCAGCACCTGTTTGGACAGAGACGGCGTTGGAACATTCAAACAAGCGTTTCATTTGTCTCATAGGCTGAGTTTACACACTAATGTTTTATTGTCTCATAGGCTGAGTTTACACACTAAACATGTTTTATTGTCTTATAGGCTGAGTTTACACACTAAACATGTTTTATTGCTTAATAGTGTAAAGAAATGTAACGGCTCCCAAGAAAACTGCTAAGAGTTTGGACGGACGATCAGTCTCTAAAGGAGACTCAACAGTTTGTGCGCTGGTTTCTGTAGCTGTTAAGTTGCTCGTTGGAGTCGCTGCTCAAACTCCATCACGTGTACATTTCATGGTCGGGAGCAGCTATAATTATCCCCGTCCTGCCGGGTCCGCCCGTCTAACGCCCCAAACGCCCGGCCAACACCCGGCTCAGATTTCACAGAGTCAGTTTTCATCCCGGCCCAGGATCTCCCTACCAATGTTCCCTCTAATCTTTCATGTATCTGGGCATTCACACAAGCTCCCTGAGCAAACTGAGGACTGCTGTGATCAGAAATGCACGCTTTATTTTTAAGTATCTCATTACACTTAAAACAAGACTCGTCACTGGAAAAAACAACAATTTTAACTTGTTTCAAGTAGATTTTCACTTAAAATAAGTAGAAAAATCTCCCAGTGGAACAAGATTTATCTTCTTATTACAAGAAAAAAGTCTTGTTCCACTGGCAAATTTTTCTACTTATTTTAAGTGAAAATCTACTTGAAACAGGTGAAAATTTCAACTTTTTTCTCGAAATTTTGAGAAAAAAGAATCGAAATTCTTAGAAAAAAAGTTGAAATTTAGAGAAAAAAAGTCAAAATGTCCATAGAAAAGTTGAAATTTTGAGGAAAAAAAAGTCAAAAATTTTATGAAAAAAGTTGAAATGTCGACAAAAGTTTGTTTTAATTGACCATTTATGAAACATGCACAACCCTCTACAACACAAACCAGTGATGCTGTTCGTATGAAACATGCACAACCCTCTACAACACAAACCAGTGATGCTGTTCGTATGAAACATGCACAACCCTCTACAACACAAACCAGTGATGCTGTTCGTATGAAACATGCACAACCCTCTACAACACAAACCAGTGATGCTGTTCGTATGAAACATGCACAACCCTCTACAACACAAACCAGTGATGCTGTTCGTATGAAACATGCACAACCTTCTACAACACAAACCAGCGATGCTGTTCGTATGAAACATGCACAACCCTCTACAACACAAACCAGTGATGCTGTTCGTATGAAACATGCACAACCCTCTACAACACAAACCAGCGATGCTGTTCGTATGAAACATGCACAACCCTCTACAACACAAACCAGTGATGCTGTTCGTATGAAACATGCACAACCCTCTACAACACAAACCAGTGATGCTGTTCGTATGAAACATGCACAACCCTCTACAACACAAACCAGCGATGCTGTTCGTATGAAACATGCACAACCCTCTCTCTACAACACAAACCAGTGATGCTGTTCGTATGAAACATGCACAACCCTCTACAACACAAACCAGCGATGCTGTTCGTATGAAACATGCACAACCCTCTACAACACAAACCAGTGATGCTGTTCGTATGAAACATGCACAACCCTCTACAACACAAACCAGTGATGCTGTTCGTATGAAACACAAACCAGTGATGCTGTTCGTATGAAACATGCACAACCCTCTACAACACAAACCAGTGATGCTGTTCGTATGAAACATGCACAACCCTCTACAACACAAACCAGCGATGCTGTTCGTATGAAACATGCACAACCCTCTCTCTACAACACAAACCAGCGATGCTGTTCGTATGAAACATGCACAACCCTCTACAACACAAACCAGTGATGCTGTTCGTATGAAACATGCACAACCCTCTCTCTACAACACAAACCAGCGATGCTGTTCGTATGAAACATGCACAACCCTCTCACTACAACACAAAGCAGCGATGCTGTTCGTATGAAACATGCACAACCCTCTCACTACAACACAAAGCAGCGATGCTGTTCGTATGAAACATGCACAACCCTCTACAACACAAACCAGTGATGCTGTTCGTATGAAACATGCACAACCCTCTCACTACAACACAAACCAGCGATGCTGTTCGTATGAAACATGCACAACCCTCTACAACACAAACCAGCGATGCTGTTCGTATTAAACATGCACAACCCTCTACAACACAAACCAGCGATGCTGTTCGTATTAAACATGCACAACCCTCTACAACACAAACCAGCGATGCTGTTCGTATTAAACATGCACAACCCTCTACAACACAAACCAGTGATGCTGTTCGTATGAAACATGCACAACCCTCTCACTACAACACAAACCAGCGATGCTGTTCGTATGAAACATGCACAACCCTCTACAACACAAACCAGTGATGCTGTTCGTATGAAACATGCACAACCCTCTCTCTACAACACAAACCAGCGATGCTGTTCGTATGAAACATGCACAACCCTCTACAACACAAACCAGCGATGCTGTTCGTATGAAACATGCACAACCCTCTCACTACAACACAAACCAGCGATGCTGTTCATATGAAACATGCACAACCCTCTCACTACAACACAAACCAGCGATGCTGTTCGTATTAAACATGCACAACCCTCTACAACACAAACCAGTGATGCTGTTCGTATGAAACATGCACAACCCTCTCACTACAACACAAACTAGCGATGCTGTTCATATGAAACATGCACAACCCTCTCACTACAACACAAACTAGCGATGCTGTTCATATGAAACATGCACAACCCTCTCACTACAACACAAACCAGCGATGCTGTTCGTATGAAACATGCACAACCCTCTCTCTACGACACAAACCAGCGATGCTGTTCGTATGAAACATGCACAACCCTCTCTCTACAACACAAACCAGTGATGCTGTTCGTATGAAACATGCACAACCCTCTACAACACAAACCAGCGATGCTGTTCGTATGAAACATGCACAACCCTCTCACTACAACACAAACCAGCGATGCTGTTCGTATGAAACATGCACAACCCTCTACAACACAAACCAGCGATGCTGTTCGTATGAAACATGCACAACCCTCTACAACACAAACCAGTGATGCTGTTCGTATGAAACATGCACAACCCTCTACAACACAAACCAGTGATGCTGTTCGTATGAAACATGCACAACCCTCTCACTACAACACAAACCAGTGATGCTGTTCGTATGAAACATGCACAACCCTCTACAACACAAACCAGTGATGCTGTTCATATGAAACATGCACAACCCTCTACAACACAAACCAGTGATGCTGTTCATATGAAACATGCACAACCCTCTACAACACAAACCAGCGATGCTGTTCCTATTAAACATGCACAACCCTCTACAACACAAACCAGCGATGCTGTTCGTATGAAACATGCACAACCCTCTCACTACAACACAAACCAGTGATGCTGTTCGTATGAAACATGCACAACCCTCTCACTACAACACAAACCAGTGATGCTGTTCGTATGAAACATGCACAACCCTCTACAACACAAACCAGTGATGCTGTTCGTATGAAACATGCACAACCCTCTACAACACAAACCAGTGATGCTGTTCATATGAAACATGCACAACCCTCTACAACACAAACCAGTGATGCTGTTCGTATGAAACATGCACAACCCTCTACAACACAAACCAGTGATGCTGTTCGTATGAAACATGCACAACCCTCTACAACACAAACCAGCGATGCTGTTCGTATGAAACATGCACAACTCTCTACAACACAAACCAGTGATGCTGTTCATATGAAACATGCACAACCCTCTACAACACAAACCAGCGATGCTGTTCGTATGAAACATGCACAACTCTCTACAACACAAACCAGTGATGCTGTTCGTATGAAACATGCACAACCCTCTCTCTACGACACAAACCAGTGATGCTGTTCGTATGAAACATGCACAACCCTCTCACTACAACACAAACCAGCGATGCTGTTCGTATGAAACATGCACAACCCTCTCTCTACAACACAAACCAGTGATGCTGTTCGTATGAAACATGCACAACCCTCTACAACACAAACCAGTGATGCTGTTCGTATGAAACATGCACAACTCTCTACAACACAAACCAGTGATGCTGTTCGTATGAAACATGCACAACCCTCTACAACACAAACCAGCGATGCTGTTCGTATGAAACAGTGGTCGGCAACACAAAATGTTTTAGATCCATATTGGACCAAAAACACAAGAAACTAATATGTCTGGAGCCGCAAAAAATGAAAAGTCTTGTATCATTTTAGAATGAATAAACACGTGCTGAGGATGGGGAGATCCTTCCTTTCATTAT
This sequence comes from Cololabis saira, assembly GCF_033807715.1. Classification (NCBI taxonomy): domain Eukaryota; kingdom Metazoa; phylum Chordata; class Actinopteri; order Beloniformes; family Belonidae; genus Cololabis; species Cololabis saira. Next base: position 45,451,060 of record NC_084600.1, on the reverse strand, counting down.
GCGCTTCCAGAAAAAAGTCAAAATGTCGAGAAAAAAAGTCAAAATTTTGAGAAAAAAGTCGAAATGTCGAGAAAAAAGTCAAAATTTTGAGAAAAAAGTCAAAATGTCGAGATTAATGTTGAAGTAAAATCTCAATAAAAAAATACAAATGTCGAGAAAAGTCAAAATTTCGCGAATAAAGTCGAAATGTTGAGATTAAAAAGGAAAGGAAAAAGAAAGAAAAAAAGAAAAAAAAGAAAAGAAAGAAGAAAAAAGAAAAAAAGAAAAATAGAGAAAAAAAGAAGAAAAAAAGGGAAAAAAAGAAGAAAAAAGAAGAAAAAAAGAAAAAAAGAAGAAAAAGGTCAAACATTTTTGAAAAAGCTCCAGGAGCCACCAGGGCGGCGCTAAAGAGCCGCGGGTTGAGACCCCTGGTATAAAACATGCACCACTCTCTCACTAGGACAGAAACAGCTGAGAGCGCCGTGCTCTGCTGGGTAAATGTGTATTTGAGCGGCTAATGTGCAGCATTCCAGAGGCTTCCAGGACGTTACTGGTTCACGGATCGCTGCACAAAGACAGGCAGCGCTGAAGCAGAACGTGCATGTAAAACCGTTCCTGCTGCAGGATCTTTGGGAAGCAGATTCACTACCGTGCAGTCAATAACCGGAATATTAGCAATAACTGGAATATCAGCAATAACCCGGTTACACGGCCATGTAGACAGCAATAACCCCTTTGAATAACCGGAATTTGATCATATTCTGGTTTTAAAAACTCGATATGAGCCCTGGGTGACTGCTTTTCTATTTTTTCTTTTTATTAATATTTTTTTTTAAATGCTGCAACTTTATTATTGGTTATTGGAGGACAATGCAGCAATCAGCTACATTTAATGCAGTTTCCTGTTTATAAATTGCAGTAAATAAATTGAATCCACAGGGATCACATACATTTCTACAGAGCCCCTCTGGTGACATTTGAAAAAAATAAAATAATGCATGGCCACGCATAGGGATGGGAATTGATAAGATTTTTTCGATTCCGATTCTCTTATCGATTCTGCTTATCGATTCGATTCTTTATCGATTCTCTTATCGATTCTCATTTGGAAAAAAGGAGAAGAAACTATTTTAGTATCAACTTTGTTTTAATAAAACAAAGTTGATACTAAAATACTAAAAAGAAACAATTTTAGTAAAAACTTTGTTTTAATAAAACAAAGTTGATACTAAAATTGTTTCTTTGTTTCAATTTCTTT
>NC_084600.1:45414823-45447323 GCF_033807715.1 Cololabis saira | reverse complement strand
AAAAATAATAATAATAATAATAATAATAATAATAATAATAATAATAATAATAATAATAATAATACAAATAAGCCTCGGCTTCAGCCTTAAACCTTTTCGGTGCCATTTAAAATATTGGACCTTTTTTTATGTTGTACTATGTTGTTTTTATGTTGTATCCAAATGGACCGAAATAAAAAAACTCAAATCAAATCAATACCACACATTTATCACAACACTACACACGATTCCTAATTATCTGCACACTCTTCCTGCATTCCCTCTCTCTCTGTTCACACAGAACACACAGTCAGTCACATTTCTACACTCACAAGTTTATTATTATTATTATTATTATTATTATTATTATTATTATTATTATTATTATTATTATTATTATTATTATTATTATTATTATTACACTCCAAAGGCTGTTGTGAGATATACAACCAACAATCTGCAGAGCTGCTAGAGGAGCCAAAAACTGTACTCAAGTAAAAGTACTGTTACTTCAGAATAATATGACTCAAGTAGAAGTAAAAAGTATCATCCAAATAATGACTTTCTGTAGCAGTAGGTCAGCAGCTGGGACCAATCCAGAGGAACACAGGAACTTATGAAGAGCAGGTGTGACGAAGGCTGTCACTCTCTGTGTCCCGATCCAGGGGCTGGTCCTTCAGGGCTGGATTTGAGGCCGATTACGTCACGGCGGCGCCGAAGGCTGTCCCGTTTGGAAGGTCCTTCAGATGCAGCAACACATGCAGCCTTCTTTTCCCCCGTTTGAAGGATGCATCGGTGTATCCTCCGCGGCCCACCATATCCCAAGATGCATTGCGCACATGGATATTTAACAATGGCAGACGAAGCAAGAAGAGAGAGCGGAGACAGTTACACTTTTAAAGGAGCTTGAGGCCGGATTGTGGCAAGATTTATGAAAAAAATCCGTATACATTTGAAGTTTTCTAGTAATAATGTCAGATGAAGCGTTCCAAACCCAAAATAATGTTTCCTCTAGTGTATCTCTCCTTTGCCTTGAACAGGCTGTTTGCTGCAAAATGTGCTGCAATTCGGTCCTGAATTTCCCGCTCTGGGCTGTGGATGTGACGTCACATGACGCTGCATGCACGTTCTCCCCGTTCTCCCGTGCCGGCTTCACTGTTGGCTGCAGTACCCCCAACGGCCGTCGTGGTGAAGGGTGGCGCTAGAGAGTCTCATTTCTTAAAAGGAGCCTCATGCTCCTTTAAGGGGCCAGCCCTCTCTTTGGCCTACGAAATAGATGCTGTTGTCTTTAGTAGTTGCTAACACATATATTTTAAATCTCTTTCTGAACCGTGATCTCAGAGTCCTGACCCGGGATCTTAGCGGTTAGCGGCTAGCTAAAGGTGGTGGCAGTTTATGCCTGCTGGGTGTTAAATATTAATCTAATCTAACAAGTTTTACTGCAGCATTCTGGAGGACAAAGTTCAGTGTTTCGGCAGTTGGAGACATCAGTCTACTTTATGACATCACAGCTCAGATTGCAGGCTAACTCTCACCCAGAAACATTACATTTATTTAACATAAAATAAACCATCTGTACATGAATACAACTCAGATTGGAGCGAGGACTCATCTGGATGAAATGTTTCTGACTGTGTGAGTTTTATTTCTCTTTTTCTACTTTTGAATGTCAGTAGTTTAATAACTATGATCAAGCAGATTCTGGAGACTTTATAAGAACCTCATAGAGGGAATCAGAACCTTTAACATGTGGTACGGCAACCTTATCACAAAAAATAGATGCAATCTACAAAGAATAGTGAATCTAGCCTAAAAAATATTAGGGAAGACACAGAGAAACTTAAGTGGTATTTATAAGGAAGTGATCGGAAACAAAGCTGCCAGGATAGTAAATGATCTACTCAACCTCTGCAGAGTTTAAATGTTTAAATACTTCCCTCAGGTAGACGGTACCGTGGACCAAAGGCTAAATGTAACATATTTAAAAACTCATTCATTCCCAATAACGCCATTAAGTTTGAATGAAGGACGTCTCGTAGATAAACCTGTTTTTATTTACATGTCCTTGTTGTTCCTCCTTTTCTGCCACTAAGATGTTTTTACGTGTAAATGTTAAGTGTTTGTTGCTGTGTCATGTTACTGTTGTAACTAACTAACTAACTAACTAACTAACTAACTAACTAACTAACTAACTAACTAACTAACTAACTAACTAACTAACTAACTAACTAACTAACTAACTAACTAACTAACTAACTAACTAACTAACTAACTATGTGTTCAAACCTCCTGGTTCTGGTTAGAATTCTGTTATAGTACCAGTAGTACCAGTTATAGTACCAGTTATAGTACCAGTTATAGTACCAGTAGTACCAGTTATAGTACCAGTAGTACCAGTTATAGTACCAGTTATAGTACCAGTAGTACCAGTTATAGTACCAGTTATAGTACCAGTAGTACCAGTTATAGTACCAGTAGTACCAGTTATAGTACCAGTTATAGTACCAGTAGTACCAGTTATAGTACCAGTTATAGTACCAGTTATAGTACCAGTTATAGTACCAGTTATAGTACCAGTAGTACCAGTAGTACCAGTAGTACCAGTTATAGTACCAGTAGTACCAGTTATAGTACCAGTAGTACCAGTTATAGTACCAGTTATAGTACCAGTTATAGTACCAGTTATAGTACCAGTTATAGTACCAGTAGTACCAGTTATAGTACCGGTTATAGTACCAGTTATAGTACCAGTAGTACCAGTTATAGTACCAGTTATAGTACCAGTTATAGTACCAGTAGTACCAGTTATAGTACCAGTTATAGTACCAGTTATAGTACCAGTTATAGTACCAGTTATAGTACCAGTTATAGTACCAGTAGTACCAGTTATAGTACCAGTTATAGTACCAGTAGTACCAGTAGTACCAGTTATAGTACCAGTTATAGTACCAGTTATAGTACCAGTTATAGTACCAGTTATAGTACCAGTTATAGTACCAGTTATAGTACCAGTAGTACCAGTTATAGTACCAGTTATAGTACCAGTTATAGTACCAGTTATAGTACCAGTTATAGTACCAGTAGTACCAGTTATAGTACCAGTTATAGTACCAGTTATAGTACCAGTAGTACCAGTAGTACCAGTAGTACCAGTTATAGTACCAGTAGTACCAGTAGTACCAGTAGTACCAGTTATAGTACCAGTTATAGTACCAGTTATAGTACCAGTTATAGTACCAGTAGTACCAGTTATAGTACCAGTTATAGTACCAGTTATAGTACCAGTAGTACCAGTAGTACCAGTAGTACCAGTTATAGTACCAGTAGTACCAGTAGTACCAGTTATAGTACCAGTTATAGTACCAGTTATAGTACCAGTTATAGTACCAGTTATAGTACCAGTAGTACCAGTTATAGTACCGGTTATAGTACCAGTTATAGTACCAGTAGTACCAGTTATAGTACCAGTTATAGTACCAGTTATAGTACCAGTAGTACCAGTTATAGTACCAGTTATAGTACCAGTTATAGTACCAGTTATAGTACCAGTTATAGTACCAGTAGTACCAGTAGTACCAGTTATAGTACCAGTTATAGTACCAGTTATAGTACCAGTTATAGTACCAGTAGTACCAGTTATAGTACCAGTTATAGTACCAGTTATAGTACCAGTTATAGTACCAGTTATAGTACCAGTTATAGTACCAGTAGTACCAGTAGTACCAGTTATAGTACCAGTTATAGTACCAGTTATAGTACCAGTTATAGTACCAGTAGTACCAGTTATAGTACCAGTTATAGTACCAGTTATAGTACCAGTTATAGTACCAGTAGTACCAGTTATAGTACCAGTAGTACCAGTAGTACCAGTTATAGTACCAGTAGTACCAGTTATAGTACCAGTTATAGTACCAGTTATAGTACCAGTAGTACCAGTTATAGTACCAGTTATAGTACCAGTTATAGTACCAGTAGTACCAGTAGTACCAGTAGTACCAGTTATAGTACCAGTTATAGTACCAGTAGTACCAGTTATAGTACCAGTTATAGTACCAGTTATAGTACCAGTAGTACCAGTAGTACCAGTTATAGTACCAGTTATAGTACCAGTTATAGTACCAGTTATAGTACCAGTTATAGTACCAGTTATAGTACCAGTTATAGTACCAGTTATAGTACCAGTAGTACCAGTAGTACCAGTTATAGTACCAGTTATAGTACCAGTTATAGTACCAGTTATAGTACCAGTTATAGTACCAGTAGTACCAGTAGTACCAGTTATAGTACCAGTTATAGTACCAGTTATAGTACCAGTTATAGTACCAGTTATAGTACCAGTTATAGTACCAGTTATAGTACCAGTAGTACCAGTTATAGTAACAGTTATAGTACCAGTAGTACCAGTAGTACCAGTAGTACCAGTTATAGTACCAGTTATAGTACCAGTAGTACCAGTAGTACCAGTAGTACCAGTTATAGTACCAGTTATAGTACCAGTTATAGTACCAGTTATAGTACCAGTTATAGTACCAGTTATTACCAGTAGTACCAGTAGTACCAGTTATAGTACCAGTTATAGTACCAGTTATAGTACCAGTTATAGTACCAGTTATAGTACCAGTAGTACCAGTAGTACCAGTTATAGTACCAGTTATAGTACCAGTTATAGTACCAGTTATAGTACCAGTAGTACCAGTAGTACCAGTTATAGTACCAGTTATAGTACCAGTACTACCAGTTATAGTACCAGTTATAGTACCAGTTATAGTACCAGTAGTACCAGTAGTACCAGTTATAGTACCAGTTATAGTACCAGTAGTACCAGTTATAGTACCAGTTATAGTACCAGTTATAGTACCAGTTATAGTACCAGTTATAGTACCAGTTATAGTACCAGTTATAGTACCAGTTATAGTACCAGTTATAGTACCAGTTATAGTACCAGTTATAGTACCAGTTATAGTACCAGTAGTACCAGTAGTACCAGTTATAGTACCAGTAGTACCAGTTATAGTACCAGTTATAGTACCAGTTATAGTACCAGTAGTACCAGTTATAGTACCAGTAGTACCAGTTATAGTACCAGTTATAGTACCAGTTATAGTACCAGTTATAGTACCAGTAGTACCAGTTATAGTACCAGTAGTACCAGTTATAGTACCAGTTATAGTACCAGTTATAGTACCAGTAGTACCAGTTATAGTACCAGTTATAGTACCAGTTATAGTACCAGTTATAGTACCAGTTATAGTACCAGTTATAGTACCAGTTATAGTACCAGTTATAGTACCAGTAGTACCAGTAGTACCAGTTATAGTACCAGTTATAGTACCAGTTATAGTACCAGTTATAGTACCAGTAGTACCAGTTATAGTACCAGTTATAGTACCAGTAGTACCAGTTATAGTACCAGTTATAGTACCAGTTATAGTACCAGTTATAGTACCAGTAGTACCAGTTATAGTACCAGTTATAGTACCAGTTATAGTACCAGTTATAGTACCAGTTATAGTACCAGTTATAGTACCAGTTATAGTACCAGTTATAGTACCAGTAGTACCAGTTATAGTACCAGTTATAGTACCAGTTATAGTACCAGTTATAGTACCAGTAGTACCAGTTATAGTACCAGTTATAGTACCAGTTATAGTACCAGTTATAGTACCAGTAGTACCAGTTATAGTACCAGTAGTACCAGTTATAGTACCAGTTATAGTACCAGTTATAGTACCAGTTATAGTACCAGTTATAGTACCAGTAGTACCAGTTATAGTACCAGTAGTACCAGTTATAGTACCAGTAGTACCAGTTATAGTACCAGTAGTACCAGTTATAGTACCAGTTATAGTACCAGTTATAGTACCAGTAGTACCAGTTATAGTACCAGTAGTACCAGTTATAGTACCAGTTATAGTACCAGTTATAGTACCAGTAGTACCAGTTATAGTACCAGTTATAGTACCAGTTATAGTACCAGTTATAGTACCAGTTATAGTACCAGTAGTACCAGTAGTACCAGTTATAGTACCAGTTATAGTACCAGTTATAGTACCAGTTATAGTACCAGTAGTACCAGTTATAGTACCAGTTATAGTACCAGTAGTACCAGTTATAGTACCAGTTATAGTACCAGTTATAGTACCAGTTATAGTACCAGTAGTACCAGTTATAGTACCAGTTATAGTACCAGTTATAGTACCAGTTATAGTACCAGTTATAGTACCAGTTATAGTACCAGTTATAGTACCAGTAGTACCAGTTATAGTACCAGTAGTACCAGTTATAGTACCAGTTATAGTACCAGTTATAGTACCAGTTATAGTACCAGTAGTACCAGTTATAGTACCAGTTATAGTACCAGTTATAGTACCAGTTATAGTACCAGTTATAGTACCAGTTATAGTACCAGTAGTACCAGTTATAGTACCAGTTATAGTACCAGTAGTACCAGTTATAGTACCAGTTATAGTACCAGTAGTACCAGTTATAGTACCAGTTATAGTACCAGTTTAGTACCAGTAGTACCAGTTATAGTACCAGTAGTACCAGTTATAGTACCAGTTATAGTACCAGTAGTACCAGTTATAGTACCAGTTATAGTACCAGTTATAGTACCAGTAGTACCAGTTATAGTACCAGTTATAGTACCAGTTATAGTACCAGTTATAGTACCAGTTATAGTACCAGTTATAGTACCAGTTATAGTACCAGTTATAGTACCAGTTATAGTACCAGTTATAGTACCAGTTATAGTACCAGTTATAGTACCAGTTATAGTACCAGTTATAGTACCAGTAGTACCAGTTATAGTACCAGTTATAGTACCAGTTATAGTACCAGTAGTACCAGTAGTACCAGTTATAGTACCAGTTATAGTACCAGTTATAGTACCAGTTATAGTACCAGTAGTACCAGTTATAGTACCAGTAGTACCAGTTATAGTACCAGTTATAGTACCAGTTATAGTACCAGTTATAGTACCAGTTATAGTACCAGTTATAGTACCAGTTATAGTACCAGTTATAGTACCAGTAGTACCAGTTATAGTACCAGTTATAGTACCAGTAGTACCAGTTATAGTACCAGTTATAGTACCAGTTATAGTACCAGTTATAGTACCAGTTATAGTACCAGTTGTAGTACCAGTAGTACCAGTTATAGTACCAGTTATAGTACCAGTAGTACCAGTTATAGTACCAGTTATAGTACCAGTTATAGTACCAGTAGTACCAGTTATAGTACCAGTTATAGTACCAGTAGTACCAGTTATAGTACCAGTTATAGTACCAGTTATAGTACCAGTAGTACCAGTTATAGTACCAGTTATAGTACCAGTTATAGTACCAGTTATAGTACCAGTTATAGTACCAGTTATAGTACCAGTTATAGTACCAGTTATAGTACCAGTTATAGTACCAGTAGTACCAGTTATAGTACCAGTTATAGTACCAGTTATAGTACCAGTATAGTACCAGTTATAGTACCAGTTATAGTACCAGTTATAGTACCAGTTATAGTACCAGTTATAGTACCAGTTATAGTACCAGTTATAGTACCAGTAGTACCAGTAGTACCAGTTATAGTACCAGTTATAGTACCAGTTATAGTACCAGTTATAGTACCAGTTATAGTACCAGTAGTACCAGTTATAGTACCAGTAGTACCAGTAGTACCAGTTATAGTACCAGTTATAGTACCAGTTATAGTACCAGTTATAGTACCAGTAGTACCAGTTATAGTACCAGTTATAGTACCAGTTATAGTACCAGTTATAGTACCAGTTATAGTACCAGTAGTACCAGTTATAGTACCAGTTATAGTACCAGTAGTACCAGTTATAGTACCAGTTATAGTACCAGTTATAGTACCAGTTATAGTACCAGTTATAGTACCAGTAGTACCAGTTATAGTACCAGTTATAGTACCAGTTATAGTACCAGTAGTACCAGTAGTACCAGTTATAGTACCAGTTATAGTACCAGTTATAGTACCAGTTATAGTACCAGTTATAGTACCAGTTATAGTACCAGTTGTACCAGTAGTACCAGTTATAGTACCAGTTATAGTACCAGTTATAGTACCAGTAGTACCAGTAGTACCAGTTATAGTACCAGTTATAGTACCAGTATTACCAGTTATAGTACCAGTTATAGTACCAGTTATAGTACCAGTAGTACCAGTTATAGTACCAGTTATAGTACCAGTAGTACCAGTTATAGTACCAGTTATAGTACCAGTTATAGTACCAGTAGTACCAGTTATAGTACCAGTTATAGTACCAGTAGTACCAGTTATAGTACCAGTTATAGTACCAGTAGTACCAGTTATAGTACCAGTTATAGTACCAGTTATAGTACCAGTAGTACCAGTTATAGTACCAGTTATAGTACCAGTTATAGTACCAGTTATAGTACCAGTTATAGTACCAGTAGTACCAGTTATAGTACCAGTTATAGTACCAGTTATAGTACCAGTAGTACCAGTTATAGTACCAGTTATAGTACCAGTTATAGTACCAGTAGTACCAGTTATAGTACCAGTTATAGTACCAGTTATAGTACCAGTAGTACCAGTTATAGTACCAGTTATAGTACCAGTATTACCAGTTATAGTACCAGTTATAGTACCAGTTATAGTACCAGTAGTACCAGTTATAGTACCAGTTATAGTACCAGTAGTACCAGTTATAGTACCAGTTATAGTACCAGTAGTACCAGTTATAGTACCAGTTATAGTACCAGTTATAGTACCAGTAGTACCAGTTATAGTACCAGTTATAGTACCAGTTATAGTACCAGTTATAGTACCAGTTATAGTACCAGTAGTACCAGTTATAGTACCAGTTATAGTACCAGTTATAGTACCAGTAGTACCAGTTATAGTACCAGTTATAGTACCAGTTATAGTACCAGTTATAGTACCAGTTATAGTACCAGTTATAGTACCAGTAGTACCAGTTATAGTACCAGTTATAGTACCAGTTATAGTACCAGTTATAGTACCAGTTATAGTACCAGTTATAGTACCAGTTATAGTACCAGTTATAGTACCAGTAGTACCAGTTATAGTACCAGTTATAGTACCAGTTATAGTACTAGTTATAGTACCAGTTATAGTACCAGTTATAGTACCAGTTATAGTACCAGTAGTACCAGTAGTACCAGTTATAGTACCATTTATAGTACCAGTTATAGTACCAGTTATAGTACCAGTAGTACCAGTTATAGTACCAGTTATAGTACCAGTTATAGTACCAGTTATAGTACCAGTTATAGTACCAGTAGTACCAGTTATAGTACCAGTAGTACCAGTTATAGTACTAGTTATAGTACCAGTTATAGTACCAGTTATAGTACCAGTTATAGTACCAGTTATAGTACCAGTTATAGTACCAGTTATAGTACCAGTTATAGTACCAGTTATAGTACCAGTTATAGTACCAGTTATAGTACCAGTTATAGTACCAGTAGTACCAGTAGTACCAGTTATAGTACCATTTATAGTACCAGTTATAGTACCAGTTATAGTACCAGTTATAGTACCAGTAGTACCAGTTATAGTACCAGTTATAGTACCAGTTATAGTACCAGTTATAGTACCAGTTATAGTACCAGTAGTACCAGTAGTACCAGTTATAGTACCAGTAGTACCAGTTATAGTACCAGTTATAGTACCAGTTATAGTACCAGTTATAGTACCAGTAGTACCAGTTATAGTACCAGTTATAGTACCAGTAGTACCAGTTATAGTACCAGTAGTACCAGTTATAGTACCAGTTATAGTACCAGTTATAGTACCAGTTATAGTACCAGTTATAGTACCAGTAGTACCAGTAGTACCAGTTATAGTACCAGTTATAGTACCAGTTATAGTACCAGTAGTACCAGTTATAGTACCAGTAGTACCAGTTATAGTACCAGTTATAGTACCAGTAGTACCAGTATAGTACCAGTAGTACCAGTAGTACCAGTATAGTACCAGTTATAGTACCAGTAGTACCAGTTATAGTACCAGTTATAGTACCAGTAGTACCAGTTATAGTACCAGTTATAGTACCAGTAGTACCAGTTATAGTACCAGTAGTACCAGTTATAGTACCAGTTATAGTACCAGTAGTACCAGTAGTACCAGTTATAGTACCAGTAGTACCAGTAGTACCAGTTATAGTACCAGTAGTACCAGTTGTAGTACCAGTAGTACCAGTTATAGTACCAGTAGTACCGGTTATAGTACCAGTAGTACCAGTAGTACCAGTTATAGTACCAGTAGTACCAGTTATAGTACCAGTTATAGTACCAGTAGTACCAGTTATAGTACCAGTAGTACCAGTAGTACCAGTTATAGTACCAGTAGTACCAGTTATAGTACCAGTTATAGTACCAGTAGTACCAGTTATAGTACCAGTAGTACCAGTATAGTACCAGTAGAACATGTCATCACGATCCAGCAATGTGGATGCAGCAGTAGACAAACAAGAAGATAAACAACAACACTTAAGTTAATAAACACAACTATGACGGGATCAGCAATCCAGCTCACAGTGTAAACTAACTTTTAAAGTGTTACTAAGTTTCTCTGCCCAGACACCAAAAACAGCCTCTTACGTGGATCTTTGTAGTTGAAGAAAAAAGGTGGTTTGTCTGGCCGGTCAGCGTTCCTTGATGAACAGCTGGGTGGTTACGCTCAGTAGGGGATCCTGATAAAGCGGCTCTCACTCCCTCCGGTGTCTTTGCTGCGGATGACGGGACAGCAGTTTGGCTTCCTTCAACTTCGGATCGGCGTTCGCGTTCACGTCGAGGCTGCAGGGTCCCGGTTCGGATTCCTCGGGTTGGAACCGGTCACTGGTGCAGCGCTGCCAAACGGACGCTCCTTCGGTCACGAAAGGAGAAAGCCGGCCCTTAGCTGGTCCTGGTGCTACAGCAGACCTGTAGGGTCATGATCCTGGAGGAGGGCGGTCCTTAGCTGGTCCTGGTGCTACAGCAGACCTGTAGGGTCATGATCCTGGAGGAGGGTGGTCCTGGTCCTGGTGCTACAGCAGATCTGTACGGTCATGATCCTGGAGGAGGGAGGTCCTTGGCTGGTCCTGGTGCTACAGCAGATCTGTACGGTCATGATCCTGGAGGAGGGAGGTCCTTGGCTGGTCCTGGTGCTACAGCAGACCTGTAGGGTCATGATCCTGGAGGAGGGAGGTCCTTGTCCTGGTGCTACAGCAGACCTGTAGGGTCATGATCCTGGAGGAGGGAGGTCCTTGGCTGGTCCTGGTACTACAGCAGACCTGTACGGTCATGATCCTGGAGGAGGGCGGTCCTTAGCTGGTCCTGGTGCTACAGACCTGTAGGGTCATGATCCTGGAGGAGGGAGGTCCTTGGCTGGTCCTGGTGCTACAGCAGACCTGTAGGGTCATGATCCTGGAGGAGGGAGGTCCTTGGCTGGTCCTGGTGCTACAGCAGACCTGTAGGGTCATGATCCTGGAGGAGGGAGGTCCTTAGCTGGTCCTGGTGCTACAGCAGACCTGTAGGGTCATGATCCTGGAGGAGGGAGGTCCTTAGCTGGTCCTGGTGCTACAGACCTGTAGGGTCATGATCCTGGAGGAGGGAGGTCCTGGTCCTGGTCCTGGTGCTACAGACCTGTAGGGTCATGATCCTGGAGGAGGGAGGTCCTTAGCTGGTCCTGGTGCTACAGATCTGTAGGGTCATGATCCTGGAGGAGGGAGGTCCTGGTCCTGGTCCTGGTGCTACAGACCTGTAGGGTCATGATCCTGGAGGAGGGAGGTCCTGATCCTGGTGCTACAGCAGACCTGTAGGGTCATGATCCTGTAGGAGGGTGGTCCTTGGCTGGTCCTGGTGCTACAGCAGACCTGTAGGGTCATGATCCTGGAGGAGGGAGGTCCTGGTCCTGGTGCTACAGCAGATCTGTAGGGTCATGATCCTGGAGGAGGGAGGTCCTTGGCTGGTCCTGGTGCTACAGCAGACCTGTACGGTCATGATCCTGGAGGAGGGAGGTCCTGGTCCTGGTGCTACAGCAGATCTGTACGGTCATGATCCTGGAGGAGGGCGGTCCTTAGCTGGTCCTGGTGCTACAGCAGACCTGTAGGGTCATGATCCTGGAGGAGGGAGGTCCTTGGCTGGTCCTGGTGCTACAGCAGATCTGTACGGTCATGATCCTGGAGGAGGGAGGTCCTTGGCTGGTCCTGGTGCTACAGCAGACCTGTAGGGTCATGATCCTGGAGGAGGGAGGTCCTGGTCCTCGTGCTACAGCAGACCTGTAGGGTCATGATCCTGGAGGAGGAAGGTCCTGGTCCTGGTGCTACAGACCTGTAGGGTCATGATCCTGGAGGAGGGAGGTCCTTGGCTGGTCCTGGTGCTACAGCAGACCTGTAGGGTCATGATCCTGGAGGAGGGCGGTCCTTGGCTGGTCCTGGTGCTACAGCAGACCTGTAGGGGAGAGGGAAAAGCAGAGAAGAGAGACCAGAGAGATCTTTTATAGCTGCGCCCAGGAAGTCCATGCTCCTTCCTGCAGCTTGGGGTTTTGTCCAATCAGAATGTGGTCCCTTATCACCAAGGGGCCACATATGCAAATCCTGGCTGGGCTTCGTGTCCAGGGGTTTTTCTGTTGCTCCAAGCCGTGTGGCCTCGATGTCGTAAACTTTAGTCCTGGTTTCGGGCTGTGGAAATGTCCATTGCCCCTTTTGTTCTCCAGACCACGCTGGAGGTAAAACTTTAGAGTGGCTTTGGTCGAAGGCCTGAAATCCGGCCTGTAGGGGTGTAACGGTACACACAAGTCACGGTTCGGTACGTACCTCGGTTTAGGGGTCACGGTTTCGGAGCTGCTCACGGACCGGACCGGTGAGGGGCCCCGGTGTGTAGCCTCCGGTGCTCCGGAGCTGAGCTAAATACTTAGCCCATGCAAAACTCATACTTGTAGACAAATAAAATAACGTCACTTACCGCTGACTCGTGTGCAGTTGCCGGGTCCGTACTGTTGGAACTGATAAATGTCGATGCAAAACCTCATTTTAACTCTCCCCTTGCTGTGGAAACCGGTGGAAACAGCCACGGCTTCTACGGCTCGCAGAAGTCACATGACACTGGAGGATTCAGTCGGGTGGGTGAACAGACCCTGCAGAAATTCATGGGATTTCATCTTTTCTGTGTTGGCAGGGTGAGGGAAGACCACTTTATATATGTTAAAACAAGAAAAAACGTGCTTTTCATAATAGGTCCCCTCGTTTGTTGCTTTTAGGCGCATTACCGCCACCTAGGGACTGACTCAGACATTGATTTTTTATTTATTTTTTTAACTCAGTCAGACGCTGTATGACTGCGTGCACCGAACCGTGACGCCCGTACCGTGACGGGACGGGAATACAAATACCGGCCTGGTAGCCTGGTCAAAGCCTGACTTGTTCACATAATCACACATTTTCGTATGAGTCCATAATCACACATGACTTCATAATCACATGGGCGGTGGTCCAACACTTATATTATAATTATACTGTATATTACATTAAAGGACCAGTTTGTAGATTCTGACAACATATCGTGGTGAAACGGAATATTACATTGAATGGTCGTCTCTATGGAGGATCCACTTCTATGTTCAAATAAAAGGCTCGTACATGTTTCATTGTTAGCATTTTGAGCAGTATTGTTGTTAAGGAATATCAATTTAAAATTTGAATCAAGCAGTGCAGGGCAGTCACACACACACACACACACACACACACACACACACACACACACACACACACACACACACACACACACACACACACACACACACATACGCACGTTGAGGGTGTGAGCTGAGCTGCAGCTCCACGACTCCATCTAGTGGTCGGATAGTAGAAGTGCAGCAGCTTCCTCACTGCTGTCGGACATGAAGCTGAAGAGAAGATCAGTCAGAGCTGCTCGTTGTACATCTACCATGACGTGTGTTTCCTCTGCAGGTGAAGGTAGAAGGAGTGTGTGAGCTGAAGTGAATCCAGCAGCATGGATCAGTGTGAGGACAGAGAGGAGGGAGTCCTTCCCTCCAAAACCTCCCCGAGGGGAAAACCTGGGAGAGAAGAAGAGAGGTGAGATGATCTAACTGTCCAGGACTCTTCTGCACGTCTGAGTTCAGCCCTCACGTCACCAAACACCTTTATTACAGGAGACCTGGACCTGGACCTGGACCTGGACCTGGACCTGGACCTGGACCTGGACCTGGACCTGGTCCCAGCTGTGTGTCCTTGAAGAGTGATAGATCAAAGGATTGTGATTTAGATTTTAAAGATACCCAACGTTCTCCCTCAGTGAGGTGAGTTTTACATAAATGTTTCTGAAAAATGTAACAGAAACTGAAATGTTTTTATCGTAACATGATTATTTTAGTTTTAGAAATATGTGTCTTGATCATTTTCAGTTCATTTTTATCTATAAAGCCTCTATTACAATACAAGTTGTGTCTAGGATCTTTCCAGAGACCAGAACATGACCTGACGTCACCAAACACCTTTATTACAGGAGACCTGGACCTGGACCTGAACCTGGACCTGGACCTGGACCTGGACCTGGATCTGAACCTGGATCTGGACCTGGATCTGGACCTGGATCTGGACCTGGACCTGGATCTGAACCTGGATCTGGACCTGGATCTGAACCTGGATCTGGACCTGGATCTGAACCTGGACCTGGTCCCAGCTGTGTGTCCTTGAAGAGTGATGCATCAAAGGATTTACCTATTGTTTTTAAAGAGTCTCCTGGTTTTCCTTCAGAGAGGTGAGTTGTTTGTAAACGTTGTTTCTGAAAAACGTAACTGAGACTGAAACGTTTCCATGGTAACATGTTTAAAGTGAACATTTGTCTGTTTTGCTGCCGTTGTTAGACGGTTGTTGATGTTTCCAGAAACACAGCAGACTATAAAGGGGGTGTTGGAGTCTCTTCTGAGTGACTGTAGTTCAGCGGTTTGTCCAGCAGGGGCATCTTTCTGCTGAGGTTGCAACATCATTTAGGGAGGAAGTTCTCCTCAGGTGGACAGTGTTGCTGGATGCAGGATGACAGATGGTTCCTGGAACCATGTGGACATGGATCTGTTGAGAAGCTGGTCTTTGTGGACACTTTTCGATCAGGATTTGTCGTTTAAACCATATGTCAATCAGGTTTGTAAAATAGCCTTTTTACATCTCCGTAATATTGCAAAGATTAGGAAAATCCTCTCACAGAGTGATGCAGAAAAATTAGTTCATGCGTTTGTATCTTCTAGACTAGATTACTGTAATGTGTTGTTAGCAGGATGTCCAAGTAATTTGCTGAATAGGCTCCAGCTGATCCAGAATGCAGCAGCACGAGTACTGACAGGAATTAGCAGGAGAGACCACGTCTCTCCAGTGTTAGCGTCGCTCCATTGGTTACCCGTAAAATTCAGAATCCAATTTAAAATTGTATTACTTGCGTATAAAGCCCAAAACGGCTTAGCTCCGCATTATTTGCAAGACCTGATAGTGCCTTATGTTCCTGGCAGAGCTCTCCGTTCTCAGAGTGCAGGTTTACTCGTAGTTCCTAAAGTATCTAAATGTAGATTTGGAGGGCGGGCGTTCTGCTATCAGGCACCATTACTATGGAACCAACTTCCAATCTGGGTTAAGGGGGCTGACACCACCTCCACCTTTAAAACTAAACTTAAAACATTTCTGTTTAGTAAAGCCTATAGTTAGTGTTTAGTAAACCTCTAGCTGGTGTTGGTAAATCTCTAGGTAGTGTAAACTTTAGTGTGTCAGAGTCGCTCCTGTAGTTTCTTGTGCTGGCCCCCCCTTCTCCTCCCTTTTCTCTCTTTTGTTCATGTTGCAGCATCCTTTGCCGGACACCGGAACCTGCAGCTGGTCGTGGGTGGCTTGTAGCTTGCATTACGGAGCACAAGTCTTTCCCCGACCCTGCACCCCAACCTGGGACTTGCTGATTGGGCCGGAGCTTCGGGAGCTGTGTGCTGGCCTGCGGTCCCCACCCCCGGTCATCCCGTTGCTGCTTCCACCTGCTGTGCTGTTGCCGTCCCTGACCCACCAGTCTGGCCCTCGGCAGGAGGGTCCCCCCTTATGAGCCTGGTCCTGCTCAAGGTTTTTTTCCCTCCTAAAGGGGAGTTTTTCCTTGCCACTGTTTGGCTTAAGGTTTTTCTCCCACTAGGGGAGTTTTTACCTGCCATTGTTTATGTAATAATTGCTCGGGGGTCATGTTCTGGGTATGGGTCTCTGGAAAGCGTCTAGAGACAACTCTGTTGTATTAGACGCTATATAAATAAAATTGAATTGAATTGAATTGAACTTGCTGGACCTTCTTGTACCACCAGATTGAGAGCTGGTACTGGGAGAAAGACGTGGACGTTCTCAGTCTCAGGAGGACCAGAGAACCTTTAACATGACAGGAAGTCCTCTGGTGGACTGTCCTCATCCAAACATGACTCCATGGACCTTCAGACATCATGTGACCTAGTTCTTCATGATTCCTCCACAGAGTGGACCAGCAGATCTCAGAGTCCCCCAGTGGTCCGTCTGTCCAGCAGCATCAGACCCAGCTGGACTCCGTCTTTCAGGTCTGTCCATGAACAACAACTGTCTCCATATGTCCTGATGTCCATCTGCATGCTGGTCTCTGGAGACCAGTGGACTGTCAGTCTGTCCATCATGGACCTGATGTTTGTCTGCATGCTGGTCTCTGGAGACCAGTGGACTGTCAGTCTGTCCATCATGGACCTGATGTTTGTCTCCATGCTGGTCTCTGGAGACCAGTGGACTGTCAGTCTGTCCATCATGGACCTGATGTTTGTGTCCATGCTGGTCTCTGGAGACCAGTGGACTGTCAGTCTGTCCATCATGGATCTGATGTTTGTCTCCATGCTGGTCTCTGGAGACCAGTGGACTGTCAGTCTGTCCATCATGGACCTGATGTTTGTCTCCATGCTGGTCTCTGGAGACCAGTGGACTGTCAGTCTGTCCATCATGGACCTGATGTTTGTCTCCATGCTGGTCTCTGGAGACCAGTGGACTGTCAGTCAGTCCGTCATGGACCTGATGTTTGTCTCCATGCTGGTCTCTGGAGACCAGTGGACTGTCAGTCTGTCCATCATGGACCTGATGTTTGTCTCCATGCTGGTCTCTGGAGACCAGTGGACTGTCAGTCTGTCCATCATGGACCTGATGTTTGTCTCCATGCTGGTCTCTGGAGACCAGTGGACTGTCAGTCTGTCCATCATGGACCTGATGTTTGTCTCCATGCTGGTCTCTGGAGACCAGTGGACTGTCAGTCTGTCCATCATGGACCTGATGTTTGTCTCCATGCTGGTCTCTGGAGACCAGTGGACTGTCAGTCTGTCCATCATGGACCTGATGTTTGTCTCTGTGGTTTCAGTCGGGTTGTGTCCTTCATGTGGTCTTCTGTTCCAGCTGCTGGAGGACGACATTGTCATGTTTGTGAAGGACGAGCTGAAGAAGATCCAGAAGGTTCTGAGGCCAGATTACCCAGAATCCTCAGAGAGTCTGGAGGAGGATGAAGATGAAGAGCAGAAGAGCATCAGAGAGACATTCATGAAGATCACAGTGAAGTTCTTGAGGAGGAGGAAGCAGGAGAAGCTGGCCGACCTCCTGCAGAGCAGTAAGACGTTTCTCTGAACATCTGAGCTGCTGGATAAACCACACCCAATGTCTCAGTAGAGGACCAACATTCACAGATCAGACACAACATTAAACCCACTGGAAGGTGGAGGAACTCAGCTCATCTTCTGTTAGGAACATCTCATTAATAGGGTCATTAATATCCCAGTAAATTAAAGTTTTATTCTAAAGAGTTGAACCGTGTGGATTCAATATTCAGTTCCAGCAAACACAAAATAAACACAACCGGTGTGTCTGAAGTGAATCGTAGAGGAAACACTGTTGTTGTTCCTCTGATTGATCAGAGGGTTTTTGGGAGGATTTTGGTTTTAAAGCACTAAGGCCCCGATTTACTAAGATCCTAAATAAAGAGTACTTAATTGCGTGTGCACTGAAAAAGTTTGCACGTGCTGTTGTTGTGTGTTTTGCGGGTGATCAACTAAGATTGCGCACGCAATTGATAACAGGTGCAAACCTCAGTATTTAAATGAGGTGTTGCGTGTCTTACGGTTTGCAAGCGCAAAATGAAATTTGACGAGTTGGAGTTAGAGATATTAGTGGAAGAGGCAAATTGTTGTGCCGTAATTCAGCACCCCTGCCGTGAAAAGCACCCCCTCGTATATTCAATGATAAGTAGATCAAGAAAAAAAACAATATATTTATATATACACACTCACACAAACACATACTTAGGAGTTTATATTATATATATTTACAAATATTATGGAAGACAACACAGTAAGCAGGCTATTAATTAATGACATCAATAACCATTTACCCGATTTTTGTCATCTGTGACTGTGATTGTGGGAAAGTATGACTATTGTGGAATCCATGAGCGCATTTAAACATGAATCATTAACACAAAACTGGACGCTAAACAGAACGTGACACGGAATGAGAATATCATTTTTGTCAGACGAGGGGGTGCTTTTCACGGCAGGGGTGCTGAATACGGCACAACACCGGGGTATGACAACTGCAGAACAAGTATAGGCGCACAATTAGAAACACTTTTTTCTTCATGAAAACACGTGATTTATTTATTATCACAAATGAAAAAATGAAGGTGCCTCCTGTGGCAACCTTTTGCTGAATAATACTCGATTTAACATTCAAATAAAATATTTCTCCTTTTGCATGTGGAGAATCCTCACCACAAGTTGAGCCATCCCCACCCCAGTCCTCAAATCAGGCACCAACAAGCATCCCTGCGTAATGCTGGGCAGATTAGCACCTTCCTTTCGAACGTATTAAATACAGACGCAATCACAATCCCCGCAAAAACTTTCAGGCTTGGTAAATCTCATTGCGTGTGGTAAATGGAGATATTTGCATTTTCCCCTCCCAGTATTTAGCGATTTATGGCGGGTACGCCCCATATTGATTATTCATCAGGGCATATGCTATTTTGCTCATTTGAGAGGCGCAGTCCTCTTTGCACGCTGTTAGTAGATCAGCTTGCACATTGGTTTGTGGGTGATGTCAAGTTTGCATACGTTTTTATGCACGCAAACCTTTAGTAAATCAGGCCCTAAGTGTTTTTCTTTATCTTTATTTAGAGACCGTCGCTGCCGTTTGTCAATCCAAACTCAAAGTTCAGCTGCAGAAGAAGCACCAGCATGTGTTTGAGGGAATCATTAAAGCAGGAAATAAAACCCTTCTGGAGCAGATCTACACGGAGCTCTACATCACAGAGGGAGGGACCGGAGAGGTCAACGAAGAACATGAAGTCAGACAGATTGAAGCAGCTTCCAGGAAACCAGACAGAGCAGAAACAGCCATCAGACAGGAAGACATCTTTAAACCCCCACCTGGAAGAGATGAACTAATCAGAACAGTGATGACGAAGGGAGTGGCCGGCATCGGGAAAACAGTCCTAACACAGAAGTTCAGTCTGGACTGGGCTGAAGGCAGAACCAACCAGGACATCCAGTTCCTGCTTCCATTCACCTTCAGACAGCTGAATGTGCTGAGAGAGGAGAAGTTCAGCTTGGTGGAACTAGTTCATCACTTCTTCTCTGAAACCAGAGGAATCTGCAGCTTTGAAGAGTTCCAGGTCGTGTTCATCTTTGACGGTCTGGATGAGAGTCGACCTCCTCTGGACTTCCACAACTCTACATTCCTCAGTGACCCCAGAAGGTCCACCTCAGTGGACGTGCTGCTGACAAACCTCATCAGGGGGAACCTGCTTCCTTCTGCTCGTCTCTGGATCACCACTCGACCTGCAGCAGCCAATCAGATCCCTCCTGAGTGTGTTGACATGGTGACAGAAGTCAGAGGGTTCACTGACCCACAGAAGGAGGAATACTTCAGGAAGAGGTTCAGAGATGAGGAGCAGACCAGCAGGATCATCTCCCACATCAAGACATCACGGAGCCTCCACATCATGTGCCACATCCCAGTGTTCTGCTGGATCACTGCTACGGTCCTGGAGAACGTCCTGGAGAACGTCCTGGAGAACGTCCTGGAAACCAGAGAGGGAGGGGGGCTGCCCAAGACCCTGACTGAGATGTACATCCACTTCCTGGTGGTCCAGGTCAAACTGAAGAAGGCCAAGTATGACGGAGGAGCTGAGACGGATCCACACTGGAGTCCAGAGAGCAGGACGATGGTGGAGTCTCTGGGGAAACTGGCTTTTGAGCAGCTGCACAATGGAAACCTGATCTTCTATGAACCAGACCTGAGAGAGTGTGGCATCGATATCAGAGAGGCCTCAGTGTACTCAGGAGTGTTCACCCAGATCTTTAGAGAGGAGAGCAACCTGTACCAGGACCAGGTCTTCTGCTTCATCCATCTGAGTGTCCAGGAGTTTCTGGCTGCTCTTCATGTCCACCGGACCTTCATCAAGTCTAGAGTCCACCTGCTGGATGAACAGAGAAACACAGAGACTGACCTCTATCAGAGTGCTGTGGACAAGGCCTTACAGAGTCCCAACGGACACCTGGACTTGTTCCTGCGCTTCCTCCTGGGTCTTTCACTGAGAACCAATCAGAACCTCCTACGAGGTCTGATGGAACCAAAACAAAGAACTTCCCTGACCATTCAGAACCGCCTACGAGGTCTGATGAAACTAGAACAAAGAAGTTCACAGAACAATCAGGAAACAGTTAAATACATCAAGGAGAAGATCAGTGAGGATCTGTCTGCAGAGAGAAGCATCAACCTGTTCCACTGTCTGAATGAACTGAACGATCAGTCTCTGGTGGAGGAGGTCCAAGAGTCCCTGAGGTCTGGACGTCTTTCCACAGATAAACTGTCTCCTGCTCAGTGGTCGGCTCTGGCCTTCATCTTACTGTCATCAGAAAAGGATCTGGAAGTGTTTGACCTGAAGAAGTTCTCAGCTTCAGAGGAGGCTCTACGGAGGCTGCTGCCGGTGGTCAAAGCCTCCAAGAAAGTTGTGTAAGTACCAACAAAAACATGTTGGACCTCTGGAGTGGAGGCTAGTTTCTGACTACGTCTGGTTTTACCTCCACATTTCATGTTTTCTTCACTTGTTTGGGTCTTTTTTCAGCACAACCTCACATGAGTGAGTTTACGCTGGTTCTTTCATTTCCAGAGACTTTAATGACACATTGGACCTAAAATCACACACAAACATGAACTCTGACAAGGAAACACTTTCATTTCTGTTTGTCCTGGGGGGACAGGATGAGCTGGAGACCAGCAGAACAGTTGGAGACACAACTACATTTTCTTCCACATCAGTGAAATAACATGGTTGTTGTTCTTTTCTTCCGTCTGCAGGTTGAGTGACTGTCACCTCTCAGAGGACATCTGTCCACTTCTGTCCTCAGTTCTCAGCTCTCAGTCCTCCAGTCTGACAGAACTGGACCTGAGCAACAACGACCTGCAGGATTCTGGACTGAAGAAGCTGTGTCCTGGACTGGAGAGTCCACACTGTCACCTGGAGTCTCTCAGGTCAGGATTCATTCAAGTCTTCTCCAGGTCCAGAGAACATGCTGCTAAACGTGTCTGCAGCAGGACACTTGAGCAGAGAACATGCATAGACCTGTGTTGTGTGTCTGCAGCAGGACACTTGAGCAGAGGACATGCAGCAGACCTGTGTTGTGTGTCTGCAGCAGGACACTTGAGCAGAGGACATGCATAGACCTGTGTTGTGTGTCTGCAGCAGGACACTTGAGCAGAGGACATGCATAGACCTGTGTTGTGTGTCTGCAGCAGGACACTTGAGCAGAGGACATGCATAGACCTGTGTTGTGTGTCTGCAGCAGGACACTTGAGCAGAGAACATGCAGCAGACCTGTGTTGTGTGTCTGCAGCAGGACACGTGAGTAGAGGACATGCATAGACCTGTGTTGTGTGTCTGCAGGCTGTCAGGCTGTCTGATCTCAGAGGAAGGAAGTTCTTCTCTGGTCTCAGCTCTGACCTCCAACCCCTCCCACCTGAGAGAGCTGGACCTGAGCTACAACCATCCAGGGAAGACAGCAGGGAAACTTCTGTCTAGGCTGGAGGATCCCCGCTGGAGCCTGGACACTCTCAGGTAGGACACTCTCAGGTAGGACACTCTCAGGTAGGACACTCTCAGGTAGGACACTCTCAGGTAGGACTCTCTCAGGTAGGACACACTCAGGTAGGACACTCTCAGGTAGGGCACTCTCAGATAGGACACTCTCAGGTAGGACACTCTCAGGTAGGACACTCTCAGGTAGGACACTCTCAGGTAGGACACTCTCAGGTAGGACATTCAGGTAGGACACTCTCAGGTAGGACACACTCAGGTAGGACACTCTCAGGTAGGACACTCTCAGGTAGGACACTCTCAGGTAGGACATTCAGGTAGGACACTCCCAGGTAGGACACTCTCAGGTAGGACACACTCAGGTAGGACACTCAGGTAGGACACTCTCAGGTAGGACACACTCAGGTAGGACACTCAGGTAGGACACACTCAGGTAGGACACTCTCAGGTAGGACACTCTCAGGTAGGACACTCAGGTAGGACACTCTCAGGTAGGACACTCAGGTAGGACACTCAGGTAGGACACTCTCAGGTAGGACACTCTCAGGTAGGACACACTCAGGTAGGACACTCAGGTAGGACACCCTCTCAGGTAGGACACTCTCAGGTAGGACACGCTCAGGTAGGACACTCAGGTAGGACTCTCAGGTAGGACACACTCAGGTAGGACACTCAGGTAGGACACACTCAGGTAGGACACTCAGGTAGGACACTCAGGTAGGACACTCTCAGGTAGGACACTCTCAGGTAGGACACTCTCAGGTAGGACACTCTCAGGTAGGACACTCTCAGGTAGGACTCTCAGGTAGGACACACTCAGGTAGGACACACTCAGGTAGGACACTCAGGTAGGACACTCAGGTAGGACACACTCAGGTAGGACACTCTCAGGTAGGACACTCAGGTAGGACACTCTCAGGTAGGACACTCTCAGGTAGGACACTCTCAGGTAGGACACTCAGGTAGGACACTCAGGTAGGACACTCAGGTAGGACACTCTCAGGTAGGACACTCTCAGGTAGGACACTCTCAGGTAGGACACTCTCAGGTAGGACACACTCAGGTAGGACACTCAGGTAGGACACTCTCAGGTAGGACACTCTCAGGTAGGACACTCTCAGGTAGGACACACTCAGGTAGGACACTCTCAGGTAGGACACACTCTCAGGTAGGACACTCAGGTAGGACACTCTCAGGTAGGACACTCTCAGGTAGGACACTCTCAGGTAGGACACTCTCAGGTAGGACACTCTCAGGTAGGACACTCTCAGGTAGGACACTCTCAGGTAGGACACTCTCAGGTAGGACACACTCTCAGGTAGGACACTCAGGTAGGACACTCTCAGGTAGGACACTCTCAGGTAGGACACTCTCAGGTAGGACACTCTCAGGTAGGACACTCTCAGGTAGGACACTCTCAGGTAGGACACTCTCAGGTAGGACACACTCTCAGGTAGGACACTCAGGTAGGACACTCTCAGGTAGGACACTCAGGTAGGACACACTCAGGTAGGACACTCTCAGGTAGGACACTCTCAGGTAGGACACTCTCAGGTAGGACACTCTCAGGTAGGACACTCTCAGGTAGGACACTCTCAGGTAGGACACTCTCAGGTAGGACACTCTCAGGTAGGACACACTCTCAGGTAGGACACTCAGGTAGGACACTCTCAGGTAGGACACTCTCAGGTAGGACACTCTCAGGTAGGACACTCTCAGGTAGGACACTCTCAGGTAGGACACTCTCAGGTAGGACACACTCAGGTAGGACACTCTGACATCTCTGCTTCCACTGAGAGAGACTGAGCTGGTCTAACCCCCCCCCCCCCACCTCCTCCTCCTCCTCCTTCCAGGGTGGAGCCTGCTGGACAACGATGGCTGACACCAGGTCTGAGGAAGTGTACGTGTGTTTTTATTCAACCATCTTCACTCGTTCATGAGTCCATCAGTGATCAATAACTGATCAATAATAACTGCAGCTGCTTGTTTGTTCTCTCCATCAGATTCCTGTCAACTCACCGTCGACACAAACACAGTCCACAAACGCATCAAACTGTCTGACAACAACAGGAAGATGACACGTGTGAAGGAGGATCAGTCATATCCTGATCATCCAGACAGGTTTGGTGATGATCTTCCTCAGCTGCTGTGTAGAGAAGTTCTGACGGGTCGCTGTTACTGGGAGGTCCAGTGGAGCGTACATGTTAATGTATCAGTGAGTTACAGAAGAATCAGCAGGAAAGGAGACTCTGACTGTAGGTTTGGAGGAAACGATCATTCCTGGAGTCTGAACTGTTATCCAGGTCTTCTAGGTTATCAGTACCGTGTCCATCACAATAACATAGAAACATCCATCACCTCCTCATCTCCATCTTCAGACTCTGGCAGAGTAGCAGTGTACGTGGACGTTCCTGCTGGAACTCTGTCCTTCTATGAAGTCTCTGTCTCAGACAGACTGATCCACATCCACACCTTCAACACCAGCTTCTCTGAACCTCTCTGTGCTGGATTTGGACTCTGGTCCTGGTCCAGGTTTGGGCCTGGGTCCTGGTCCAGTCCTGGTTCCTCAGTGTCTCTGTGTCCAGTTTAGTCTCCAGAGTCTCCGCTCAGAGAAACTGTCTCTGTTGGATCCTGGACTTGGACTCTGGTTCTGGTTCCTCAGAGTCTCCATGATGATGATGATGATGATGATGATGATGATGATGATGATGATGATGATGATGATGATGATGATGATGATGATGATGATGATGATGATGATGATGATGATGATAATCACCATTTATCTTTAGTTTTTAGTTTTATTGTATTTTTATTTGATCTTTTTCACATTTAAACATTGACTAATTTACTGGATTGTTGACGATTGATCATAAATTAGATTTTTATGTCGTTATTCTTGTTTTATTCTGGATTCTGTCTCTAAATGTTTTCATGTTTGACTTCACGTTTAGATTCTTAAAGTCTTGTTTCTTCCCTGAAAGAAAGTTTGAGCTTCAAATCTAAACATTTCCATTTTATGATTAACTTTTCCAGTTTGTATAATATTTGATACAAACACACACAAACACACACATGATCTGAAGTTTGTGTTTGTCTTTTGACACTTGTGTAAATACATTCTGATAAATAAATAAACCTGTTGCAAAGGTCTGAGCTCGGATTCCTTTCTCACTTTTATAGAGGGAACGTGCATGACGTCAGAGATGCAACTTCATGGTGGGTTAATCCACTGAGTGAATAAAGACTGAGTGAATAAAGACTGAGTGAATAAAGACTGAGTGAATAAAGACTGAGTGAATAAAGACTGAGTGAATAAAGACTGAGTGAATAAAGACTGAGTGAATAAAGACTGAGTGAATAAAGACTGAGTGGCAGCAGAAAACTTTCAGTTTGAGCAACTGGAAAACATCTAAAATGGGAAAGAGCTGTTGTGCGATCGACTGAACTCATAGATTTAGCAAGAAATCAGAGTTATCGTTTTACAGACTGCCGAAAAATAAGCTTAAGAGAGACAAATGGATCGCTGCAATTCACAGAAACAACTGTACAACTGTACCGGAGATGAAAGATAACGGTACCGGTAGGACTAAGGATACGAGGGACCGGCTTCAGGGGACTAAGGATACGAGGGACCGGCTTCAGGGGACTAAGGATACGAGGGACCGGCTTCAGGGGACTAAGGATACGAGGGACCGGCTTCAGGGGACTAAGGATACGAGGGACCGGCTTCAGGGGACTAAGGATACGAGGGACCGGCTTCAGGGGACTAAGGATACGAGGGACCGGCTTCAGGGGACTAAGGACACGAGGGACCGGCTTCAGGGGACTAAGGATACGAGGGACCGGCTTCAGGGGACTAAGGACACGAGGGACCGGCTTCAGGGGACTAAGGATACGAGGGACCGGCTTCAGGGGACTAAGGATACGAGGGGCCGGCTGAGGGGTACTAATTTATATGTCCACTAGAGGGCAAATACGTTATTTTAATGCAGTAATTTATGTGTCCACTAGAGGGCAAATAAATGCATTTAAATGCAGTAATTTATATGTCCACTAGAGGGCCAATAAAAGCATTTAAATGCAGTAATTTTTGTGTCCACAAGAGGGCAAATAAATGCATTTAAATGTAATAATTTATGTGTCCACTAGAGGTTCTCTGTTTATTTTATTTAGGTTTTGTTTTTTTTTGTCGGAGTAGCATCTTCTCTTAATCCTATCTATCTCAATGTCTCAATCATACAATCCAACCAATGCAACCAACGAACAAAGGCAACGTGTAAGCCAATGACCGATAGAGGGGGCGGGTCACTGCGTTATGAAACTGAGACCAGAGTAAACGGTCATGGACATCAGCAGTCGCCAGTAAAAATGGACCCAACATTTTTTAAGACACATAAAAGTACAAGTGACGGTGCGGACGGGAGCGAGCAGGAAGCTCCACATCTACTGGAAACATAAGCACCGAAGTCAAAACTCACTGGAGTAAACAGTCATGCTAGGAGGGTTAGCTACAGCAGCTAGGGAGCACGAGGGGCAGAACAAAGCAGCGTGACTCATGGAAGAAACTCAACAACGCAAGCACCTGTCAGGATTTGAAATTTCCCCCAGTTTGTGTTTTCTGTTCTGCCCCGCCTGTTTTCCATCTGCCCTGATTGTTCGCACCTGTGTCTCGTTACCCCCTGTGTATATCTGGTCTTGTCTTTCCCTGCTCCCTGTCGGTCCATACTGTTTGCTCCCTTCATGTTTTCGTCATCAGTTTTCGTGTTCCTGGTCCAAGTTTTTGATCCTGCTCAGCAGCGTTTTTGGTTTGGTTTTGGTTTTTTGCTCAAATAAATCCTGTTTTGGTGAACTCCGGCCTCCCGCTCTCCTGCTTTTGGGTCCTCAACCAACACACACTGTGACACCACCGAGGTTGAGGGTAATATTACAGCTGGGAGGAACAGCAACAGGCCATTGCAACCTAGTGACCTTGGCACCGAAAAGCCCCAACGACCACTCATGCAGAGCTTTCTCCGCGTTATTCTGCAGTTCCTGGTATGGAAGCTTTCCCTGGCCGGAGTATCCGTTCAAGCAGATGCTGCATCTGCTACCCATGCAGAAAGTTTCAGGGACACACTGATGCAACTTTCAGTGTAACTGGTTTCCATGACTGGAAGCAGTGGAAAGTGGAACGGGACTGAACAAACACGCTGCCTCCAAAGAGCTTGACTTGTGAGGCCGTGTGGAGGGACAAGGGAAGACGGATTCACACAAGAAAGGAAATCTCAACATTATTTAACACTGACCAACTACAGCAACAGATATTATGTGTCTGCAATTATTGATGTTGTGGAGTTCCTTGCTGTGAACCAACTGCCCTTTAGAGGTGACCAGGATGCATTCAGTGGAATTAATGAAGATGGATGTGGGCGATTTCTGTCTCTATTTGAGTTTTCATTAAGGAAAGATGCAGAGTTAGCAAAGATTGTAAAAACCATTCCTCGCAATGCAACACACACAAGTCATCACTGTAGCAACCTTGTCGCTACTGGGGCCGACCGGCAGGACAGAGGACACAAGGTTTAGAGCAGGAACTTTATTCAATCACACTGCCACACGTGCACCAGCAGAACCTTCTCCCAGCAGAACCATCTCCCAGCAGAACCATCTCCCAGCAGAACCTTCTCCCAGCAGAACCTTCTCCCAGCAGAACCTTCTCCCAGCAGAACCTTCTCCCAGCAGAACCATCTCCCAGCAGAACCTTCTCCAGCAGAACCTTCTCCCAGCAGAACCATCTCCCAGCAGAACCTTCTCCCAGCAGAACCATCTCCCAGCAGAACCATCTCCCAGCAGAACCTTCTCCCAGCAGAACCTTCTCCCAGCAGAACCATCTCCCAGCAGAACCATCTCCCAGCAGAACCATCTCCCAGCAGAACCATCTCACAGCAGAACCTTCTCCCAGCAGAACCTTCTCCCAGCAGAACCTTCTCCCAGCAGAGCCCTCTTGCTGCTGTGCAGCCACTTCTTATGTAGCCAGGCAGGGTGGAGAGGTGGATTGGGCACACCTGTGCCCAATCAACTGAGTGGCTGCTCCTCCACCCTGCCACCCACCCCCATGTCCTGGTCCAGGTCCAGGTCCATGTCCAGATCCTGGTCCAGGTCCAGGGATCTGTCCGGTGTGTATTCAGCATGACAACCATGTAGGAGGGAGCTAAGCCATTCATATATTTAAAGACAAGAAGAAGAACATTAAAATCTACTCTCTGTTACCAGAGAGTAGAGAGAGAGAGAGAGAGAGAGAGAGAGAGAGAGAGAGAGAGAGAGAGAGAGATTTTTTTTTGATTTTTACAAAAACACTTTATTCACATATGTGTAAACTTACAAACGTTTCACATTAAGTGCATGTAACATTAAAAATAGAATAAAATAAATTAGTCCCTTAAAAACGGTGCAAATAGCAGCTCATTGTCTTTCACAGAACATAAAATATCCTCCCAACACCAACAATCTCTAAAATCATCTAAATTACCAATGTTCTTGCAATATCTGAATTCTAAAAAGAGCCTGGCTCTGACATTGGTTAAAAACACTTCTCTGGCCTCCTGCCCTCCTTTGTTCTCAACCCTGTTCTTCCTGCTCACATATATGGCCATTTTTGCTTCACCAATTAAAAAGTTTAGGAGCTGCCACTTCTCTCTTTCTTTCCGCCTGTAGCCAGCTCCCATGATAAAAACTTCTTTACTAAAAGCCACGTTAAAAAGACTAAAAACTATGGTTAAAAGAGAGAAGAAACTAGTAAGTCTCAAACACTCTGTAAAAACATGGAAAACAGTCTCTTTAAAATCACAGAAAGAACACTTGTTAGAAACAGTAGGGTTAAGAACAGAGATAAAAGCATTGGAAGCAACAGCACCATGTAAAATCCTCCACTGGAGATCACCAGCTCGTTTTTTGAGGGGAGGTTTGTATAAGACCCTCCACTGTGCATCTCTGTCCATTTTTTGTGTCCATATAGTGGAGGGTCTGTTGCTCAGTCCGACCTTGTGGATGCTTTTCACACAGTTCGCATAATGGTTGTCTTGTCAGCTCTGTGCAGCGTCAACTTCCTTTCGTTTGTCGTCTTTAGTAGGGGGCCGGTCAGATCTCCCAGCCCCGGGCTCAGGATGATGTCAGGGAAGGGGTCTGCAGGGTCAGGTTTCTCCTTTTCGGCACAGTAGTCCACCAGGAGACGCCTCTCTTCTCCCGAAAACCTTTTGGCCCACAGCTCCAGGATCCTCTGGGCCACCCGACCAGACTGCAGCCCCAGCAAAGAGCCCAGGGCTCGGGCATCGCTCAGCGCCGGCCCCACTGCATCCACCAGCTGCCTCAGAGTGTGGGTGCCAGACTGGACCAGCGCCGCCGTCAGTCCAGGCGTCGCGTTGTTGCTGACGTCCAGTCTGGCTCCGTGGATCAGTGGTTCTCTCAACAACCAGTGCAGAGAGTCGGCTGCAGGACATCTGTTCTTAATAAAAAGAGCCCAAGACTTAAAAACACCTTGATAAAACGGAGGTAACCCATTTAATTTCAAAAATTTAGAATCAGTTAAAAACAGAACATCATCCAACCCCAGGTTATTGGCACGTCTAAGGATGCAGCTGGTCACGTCTCTCCACACCAGATTCGCCGGACCTGTGAGGTATCTCTGTATAAACTGGATTCTAAAAGTGGCGGTCCGGCTGGCCAGGTGGACGAGGCCCTGTCCCCCCTCCTCCCTGGCTAAAAACAGCACCCCCTGTGGCACCCAGTGCAGACCCCCCCAGAAGAAATCC
The DNA here is from genome assembly GCF_033807715.1 of Cololabis saira. Taxonomy (NCBI): domain Eukaryota; kingdom Metazoa; phylum Chordata; class Actinopteri; order Beloniformes; family Belonidae; genus Cololabis; species Cololabis saira. Next base: position 45,417,448 of record NC_084600.1, on the reverse strand, counting down.
ACCATCTTCCTCTGGATTTCCGTCAGCAGGCCTGAGGGGGGGTCAATACAGTTTAACCTGTGCCACAGCTGGGATGCCACAAGGTTGTTTAAAACCAACACTCTTCCTCTAAAAGACATGTGAGGGAGTAGCCATTTCCATTTGGCCATTTTTCCTTCCATCTTTTCAGTGACGGTCTCCCAGTTTTTTTTCACATTGTTCTCATCCCCCAAGAACACTCCCAGGTATTTTAAACCTCCTCTCTTCCATTCGAGGTTCTGGGGGAGAGCCGGGAGACCGCCACGCCATTCACCTACAGCGAGGGCTTCACTTTTCTTCCAGTTTACCCTCGCTGCAGAAGCTATACTAAAATCCCTCACAATGTCGACTAAAAGGTCTGCGTCTCTCCGGCTTCCAATAAAAACAATAAGATCATCCGCATACGCTGATAAAATCATGTTCCCATTAAAACCCGGTAAAAACAAACCCTGTAGGCTAGAGCGTAATCTATGGAGGAGGGGTTCCAGGGAGAGTGCATAGAGCATCCCAGACAGAGCACAGCCCTGCCTGACACCTCTACACACCCTAAAAGGAGCACACAGACCGCCGTTCAGCTTCAGCACACCCTCAGCATCACTGTACAGCACCTTGATCTTAGCTATGAAACCAGCGCTGAACCCAAACTTCCCCATTACTGTCCAGAGGAAGCTGTGTTCAACGCGGTCAAAAGCCTTCTCCTGATCCAGAGAAATCAGACCAGTGTCTAAACCCAATGAATTGGAGACATCCAAAACATCCCGAATCAGGTGGACATTGTCCACCATGGACCTGCCGGGTACACAGTAGGTCTGGTCCCGGTGGATGACCTGCTCCATAGCCCTCCCCAGCCTGGAGGCCAGTACTTTGGACAGAATCTTGTAATCCACACAGAGCAACGACACGGGGCGCCAGTTCCGGATGTCCCGCAGGTCCCCCTTCTTTGGCAGCAGTGTGAGGACTGCTCTTCTGCAGGACACCGGCATGGAGCCAGAGGCCAGACACTCGTTAAAAACATCCAGGACATCTTCAGCGAGGATGTCCCAGTATGCCCTGTAGAACTCGGTCGTTAGACCGTCTATCCCTGGAGCCCGCCGTCCCTGCATTCCCTGCAGGGCGGCAGTCAGCTCTCTCATCTCCAGGGGGGCTTCCAGCTGTGAGTTGGTCCTTTCGGGGACCTGAGGCAGTCCATTGCAGAACCCCTCTAGGAGAGCTCGCTCTTCCTTATACTCGCTTTTATACAACGCAGAGTAAAAACTCACAGCTTGGCGTTTTATCTGGCTTGGCTCCATGAGTTCCTGCCCTGTGTCAGATAGCAGTGTGTGGATTACCTTCCTCTGTCCGTTCCTTTTCTCCAGGCTGAAGAAAAAGCTAGAGGGAGCATCCATCTCCCTGATGTTCTGGAACCGGGACCTGACCAGTGCACCCTGTACTTTCCTGTCCAACAGGTCCGCTAACGCCATTTTTTTAACTTTGAGGTTTTCAATATAACCTCGATTTCCTGTGGACTCACTTAAGCGTTCTAGGTCCACTATGTCGGTCTCCAGATCCCTCATAGATCTGGTGATGTCTCTTGTGACATTGAGGGTGTGCTGCTGACACAGGAGTCTGATTTGAGTCTTACCATGGTCCCACCACTGCTTAAGACTACTAAAATCACCCTTCCTCTGTCTAAAAACATCCCAGAAAAAAATAAAAGCCTCCCTAAAACTCTTATCAAGTGTTAAAACTGAATTAAAATGCCAATATGCACTTTTGGGTGAAAAATTTCCTATAAAAACATTACATAAAAGCAGTGAGTGATCAGTAAAACCAACAGGTAAAATATCACACTGTTTAAACACATTAAAATTATGTTTAAAACAATAAATACGGTCTAACCTAGCTAAATAAACCCTGCCCTCTCTGAGGTGGGACCAGGTGTACTGCCTGCAGTCTGCATGGGTCCTTCTCCATACGTCCACCAGGCCGTGAGAGTGGACCAGCCGCTTTAAGACGTGCTGTGAGACTGGATGAGGTTCTGCATGGTTGCGATCTAAAGTCGCGTCTTCCGTGCAATTAAAATCCCCACCCAAGAATAAAAAATCATCCGACGCACAGTTATCTAAAACACCATCAATGTGTTGTAAAAACTGCTTCCTCTCTGCACCGGTTGTTGGAGCATACACATTAATAAAAACAGCTTTAAAATGGCCGAACTGAGCTTTTAGTAAAAGCAATCTCCCCTCAACGAGCTGCTGGACCTCCAGTGAGTTGGGTTTAAAAGCCCTGGAGAGGAGGAAGCCCACTCCTCCACTTAAAGAAGTGTTATGACTTAAAATGGCCTCCCCCTCCCACTCCCTCCTCCAGTCTGTCTCATTTTTAAAATCACTATGTGTTTCTTGTAAAAAGAGGACATCGACTTTCTTTACTCTAGCTGTTTCATATATTACTGCTCTTTTTTTCGCTTCTCTTGCACCATTAACATTTAAAACCCCCACTTTAAAAACATCCATATTAAATGAGATGATAAAAACAAGTGTAAAAACCAATAAATTAATTAAAACACTTATTCTTTTCATCATCACTTATTTGTTTTTTTGCTTTCAGCACTAGTTTTTTTAACCTAAA
>NC_084600.1:45408776-45414323 GCF_033807715.1 Cololabis saira | reverse complement strand
ATTGTTCCGTAATTGGGAATTAAAAGTTCCGTATTGAACCAATACAGTCATTTATTATGCTCTTATGTATTAATGTCATAATATACAGGTGACGGTCGGAAAATTTGAATATATTGTAAAACTTCATTCGTAGTAAATTCAGCTAAAGGTGAAACAAATGTATTATTTCAAGCCTTTATTTGTTATAATTTTGATTATTATGACTCACAGTTTATGAAAACCCCAAATAAAAAATCTCTATATTATGAAATTAATAAACAATTCAATCATCAAAATTATAACAAATAAAGGTTTAAAATATCTTGCTTTGTCTGTAATGAGACTATGTAATATATTAGCTTCACCTTGTAAGTTGAATTAATGAAATAAATTAACATTTACACCATATTCTAGTTGAATTATTGAAATAAATTAACATTTACACCATATTCTAGTTGAATTATTGAAATAAATTAACTTTTTTTTTTTTTTTTTTTTTTTTTTTTTGTAAGCACTTTGAGATTTCCGAATGGAAAGTGCATTATAAATTTAATTCATTATTATTATTATTATTATTATTATTATAAATTAACTTTTACACCATATTCTAGTTGAATTATTGAAATAAATTAACTTTTACACCATATTCTAGTTGAATTATTGAAATAAATTAACATTTACACCATATTCTAGTTGAATTATTGAAATAAATTAACTTTTACACCATATTCTAGTTGAATTATTGAAATAAATTAACTTTTACACCATATTCTAGTTGAATTATTGAAATAAATTAACTTTTACACCATATTCTAGTTGAATTATTGAAATAAATTAACTTTTACACCATATTCTAGTTGAATTATTGAAATAAATTAACTTTTACACCATATTCTAGTTAAATTATTGAAATAAATTAACTTTTACACCATATTCTAGTTGAATTATTGAAATAAATTAACTTTTACACCATATTCTAGTTGAATTATTGAAATAAATTAACTTTTACACCATATTCTAGTTGAATTATTGAAATAAATTAACTTTTACACCATATGCTAGTTGAATTATTGAAATAAATGAACTTTTACACCATATTCTAGTTGAATTATTGAAATAAATTCACTTTTACACCATATTCTAGTTGAATTATTGAAATAAATTAACTTTTACACCATATTCTAGTTGAATTATTGAAATAAATTCACTTTTACACCATATTCTAGTTGAATTATTGAAATAAATTAACTTTTACACCATATTCTAGTTGAATTATTGAAATAAATTAACTTTTACACCATATTCTAGTTGAATTATTGAAATAAATTAACTTTTACACCATATTCTAGTTGAATTATTGAAATAAATGAACTTTTACACCATATTCTAGTTGAATTATTGAAATAAATTCACTTTTACACCATATTCTAGTTGAATTATTGAAATAAATTAACTTTTACACCATATTCTAGTTGAATTATTGAAATAAATTAACTTTTACACCATATTCTAGTTGAATTACTGAAATAAATTAACTTTTACACCATATTCTAGTTGAATTATTGAAATAAATTAACTTTTACACCATATTCTAGTTGAATTATTGAAATAAATTAACTTTTACACCATATTCTTCACCTGTAGGCTATATTATACATCTTGGCTGATGTTACATACGTAGCATAGGAGGATATTTCAGTTGCTAGCATGGTTGTCTGTCTCTACAGTCATGCTAGTTCAATTTTATTAAAGCACTTTGAACTTTAAATCAAAGCATTTATTTTTTTTTTATATAGAATAAATACATTTCTATGCAGTTTAGAAGTTTTGGGGACGTTCCCTTTTTGGCTCCTGCGCTGCTGAAATCGGGCGTCCTTTATTTCTATTTCTGAAAGGTGGAAACCCTAACTACAGAACAATTCAACACAAGGTCATTAAAGTGCTTTACGTCAACATTAAAAGCAGCAAGACACAATTAAACAGCAAATAAAATGATAAGAAAGAGGTAGAATGATAAAAGCAGCAGTTGTTAGTCAGTAAGGGCAGTAGATCCAGCAGGTTCATCTCATTCTAACGGCAAGAATTACGTTTCTATACGGTCAAAACGTACAAAGACCGGGTCAAATACAGGATTACAAAAGTAATCTGTAACTATTCGTACGTGCTGATGTAGGAAATCCTCATTGTGCTTCGCCTGCAGGAGAGAAAGGAGTGATATAAAATCATTAGATCATGACGGATGAGCCAGATCTTTAACGTTAAACTGTTATTAACTCTAATCTATTTATCAGAGTTTGATAAAGAAGAAGAAACTGAATCATTAATTCAAGACGGAGGAACTTTAGTTTTTCTTCATTGTAATCAAACGTCAGAGCAGCTAAGATATCAGCCTTCGTGTCGGAGGTGAATCAGGAAACTGAATCAGTCCGGGTGGAAGAGTGAGATCTCACTGCCCTCTAGTGGACGGAAGCTGCACTGCACTCTAGATCTACCAGAATATTTGTCTTATTTCTAGTTAAAATGTCTCATTTTTAGTTAAAAAATCTCATTACACTTAAAACAAGACTCATTACCAGAAAAATAACTTGTTATTTGACAATTTTCACCTGTTTCAAGTAGATTTTCACTTGAAATAAGTAGAAAAATCTGCCAGTGGAACAAGATTTTTTTGCTTGTAATAAGAAGATAAATCTTGTCCCACTGGCAGATTTTTATACTTATTTCAAGTGAAAATTTACTTGAAACAGGTGAAAATTGTTAAATAAGTTATTTTTCTGGTGATGAGTCTTGTTTTAAGTGTAATGAGATTTTTAGACTAAAAACAAGACATTTTAACTAGAAATAAGACAAATATTCCTGGTAAGATGGTGAGTTTTTGCAGTGAGAGAATCACTTTGTGAACTTGGACATTTCCAGCAGTTTAAATCTGTCGTTGTTTCCGCTGGTTTATATAACTTATAACTTAGTGCATGAATGTAACTCTGTGTTCGGTTCCTCGTCGTCTGACTGGAGAGAAAACAAAAGGATCAATGTTTCTGCAGAAACCTTTATCTTTAATTCAAGCGTATCTTCTTAACAATCCCGTGTTAGAGTTTTTTTAAACTTCTTTCACGTGGACGAATCACAAGCAGCTTTTTAAAGCAGCTCAGTTTCTGCTGCCGTTTCCTTTATTTCTGTTTAGTCTCGTTCAGAATTCCTGCAGAAAATTGAAAAAAGTCCAAGAAAAACATTCTGCACTTGTTTTTTTGTTGTTTTCTCAAAATAAAGATGTATTTTAATATAAATGGGCTGTGTCTTCTACTTCTTCTATTTGAGTCCAACAATTCGGCATAAATTTGAAATGTCTCACGGTTATAAAGCTATTCTTAAAAATGAAACACTATTTCCTCATAATTTTTTTCTTTTTTTTTAAATTAAGAGTCCTCATATAAAACTAACATGTGTTTTATCCCTTTAGTGCAGCAGTTCAGGGTTTGTTTTTTACTATAAATTCTGTTTTCTTGTTGAAAATGTATTTTCCTGGAGTTAAAAAAGCTGAAACGAAGTTCCAGTCGTCGTTGAGACCGGAGAGATTTATACAAACTGCTAGTAGAAGAAATACAATACAATATAAGAAAATAGAACATATTTTGCGATGAATCATGAACAAGAGACATTTACACAAACGATAAGGTAGACAAGTAAAATGAATAAGAAAAACAGTAAAGGGTTTTAAAGCAAATACACTGCAAAAACTCAAAATCTTAACAAGAATATTTTTCTTATTTCTAGTTAAAATGTCTAATTTTTAGTCAGAAATCTCATTTTTCTCCACTTACAACAGTGTAAATGATATTTAGTCGGTAAGAGAACGACTTTAACCAAGACAGACACTGATTTGTCAATTGTATCGATGTAAAAAATAATTTTCACGGTTCCTACACATTTTTCCAGGTCAAATTCAAGCACTTTCAAGGGTCATTTTCTAAATCTTCAAGCACCTTAATCTCTGGGGTAAAATATCTACAGGAATTTATAAATTCATCATTATTTTTTCCGCTTTTTATCACAATTATGTTCATTGTATCGTGCTGTAAACATCTAGTTATGTTTCATCTGACTGGTTTTATTTCTCCTTGTAATAATTAAACTATAGTCTGATCCCAGAGTTAGAATTTCAAGCACTTAAACTGAATTTCAAGCACTTTTTTGGCCTTTGAAAACACAACATTGAAATTCAAGCACTTTCCAGGATTTCCAGCCCCCGTAGGAACCTAAAAATTAACGATTTCTAATTTTGGAATGTTGTTCAAATAAGTTTACACTTCTTCCTGCCCCTTTTTACACGTTTAAATTAAGATATAAAGTGTTAAAGTATGAAATTATTTGTTTTGTAGTTTTGTTTTCATATCCTCCCCTTTTTTTACATGTACAAAATCAAATCAAAATCTAAATAAAAAGATCAGTGATAGAATTGCGTGTAATAGTTTGATTAATCCAAAGGAAGAATCATCTCGTCTGAATCACTTGTTCCGCCCAGGAGGGGCCGGGTTTCCGACGGGCCATGAACGCAGCGCAGGGAAAGCGGCTGCGCTGCGTTCAAGGCCCGTCGGAAACCCGAGCTGCTGCCAATTTCTGCTGCTTTGCCACAAAACATGCTCCCTAATGGTTTTCTACCTTTGCAGAGAGAATGTTACTGTTTTACTCCCTACACTGCAAAAACTCTAAATCTTAACAAGATATTACTCTTATTTCTAGTTAAAATGTCTCATTTTTAGACACAAAATCTCATTACACTCAAAACAAGAGTCATTACCAGAAAAATAACTTATTTGACAATTTTCACCTGTTTCAAGTAAATTTTTTAACTTTGATTTTTAACTTTTTTTCTTTGATTGAAAGAGTGATTTTTTTATTGAAAATATTTTTTTCTTTTTGAAGCAACTTCTTTTTTGATTATTTGCTAAAGACACAAATGTCCATCCCATAATAATACGGCCCAAACACCAAAAAACACGAATTTCAATCAAAAAAGTTGCTTAAAACAAAAAAACCCTTCACTTCAATCAAAGAAAACATTTCCAATCAAATAAAAATAGTGTTCAAATGCTTTTTTTGAGTCTCAAAAACACTTTTTTTCTTTGATTTAATTTTTTTTGATTGAAAATATATTTTTTGAATTAAGCAATCTTTTTTTGATTGAATAATTAAGACACAAATCTACCTCCATAATAAAGCTGATTCTGAATCATTCATTCATTCACTCCGAAACACTTGTTTTGTCCTCCGGAGTCCTGGTTTCCGGGGGGCCTTGAACGCAGCGCGGGGAAAGCGCCGCTTTATTTCCCTGCGCTGCCTTCATGGCCCGTCGGAAACCCGGGCTGCTACCAATTTCTGCTGCTTTTCCACAAACATTTTTACTGTGTTTTACTCACTAAACCACTTCCTTTACTGTGTTTTATTCCCTACACTGCAAAAACTAAACATTTTACCAGGAATATTTGTCTTATTTCTAGTTAAAATGTCTCATTTTTAGTCGAAAAAAATCTCATTATCATTATCTCAACAATTTTCACCTGTTTCAAGTAG
>NC_084600.1:45376276-45406276 GCF_033807715.1 Cololabis saira | reverse complement strand
TCACACCTCTGGTACCAGCATTCCCAGCATTCCCAGCGTTCCCAGTGTGTCTGGCATTCCCAGCATTCCCAGCGTTACCAGCGTTACCAGCATTCCCAGCGTTCCCAGCATTCCCAGTGTTCCCAGTATTCCCAGCGTTACCAGCATTCCCAGCATTCCCAGCGTTACCAGCATTCCCAGCGTTACCAGCATTCCCAGCGTTCCCAGCATTCCCAGTGTTCCCAGTATTCCCAGCGTTCCCAGCATTCCCAGCGTTCCCAGTATTCCCAGCGTTCCCAGTATTCCCAGCATTCCCAGCCTCCCAGCGTTCCCAGTATTCCCAGCATTCCCAGCATTCCCAGCATTCCCAGCGTTACCAGCATTCCCAGCGTTCCCAGCATTCCCAGTGTTCCCAGTATTCCCAGCATTCCCAGCCTCCCAGCGTTCCCAGCATTCCCAGCGTTCCCAGTATTCCCAGCATTCCCAGCCTCCCAGTATTCCCAGCATTCCCAGTATTCCCAGCATTCCCAGCATTCCCAGTATTCCCAGCGTTCCCAGCATTCCCAGCATTCCCAGTATTCCCAGCATTCCCAGCCTCCCAGCGTTCCCAGCATTCCCAGCGTTCCCAGTATTCCCAGCGTTCCAAGCATTCCCAGCGTTCCCAGTATTCCCAGCATTCCCAGCGTTCCCAGTATTCCCAGCATTCCCAGCATTCCCAGTATTCCCAGCGTTCCCAGCATTCCCAGCATTCCCAGTATTCCCAGCATTCCCAGCCTCCCAGCGTTCCCAGCATTCCCAGCGTTCCCAGTATTCCCAGCGTTCCAAGCATTCCCAGCGTTCCCAGTATTCCCAGCATTCCCAGCGTTCCAAGCATTCCCAGCGTTCCAAGCATTCCCAGCGTTCCCAGTATTCCCAGCATTCCCAGCGTTCCAAGCATTCCCAGCGTTCCAAGCATTCCCAGCGTTCCCAGTATTCCCAGCATTCCCAGCGTTCCCAGCATTCCCAGCATTCCCAGCCTCCCAGCGTTCCCAGCATTCCCAGCGTTCCCAGTATTCCCAGCGTTCCAAGCATTCCCAGCGTTCCAAGCATTCCCAGCGTTCCCAGTATTCCCAGCATTCCCAGCGTTCCCAGTATTCCCAGCATTCCCAGCCTCCCAGTATTCCCAGCATTCCCAGTATTCCCAGCGTTCCCAGCATTCCCAGCATTCCCAGTATTCCCAGCATTCCCAGCCTCCCAGCGTTCCCAGCATTCCCAGCGTTCCCAGTATTCCCAGCGTTCCAAGCATTCCCAGCGTTCCCAGTATTCCCAGCATTCCCAGCGTTCCAAGCATTCCCAGCGTTCCAAGCATTCCCAGCGTTCCCAGTATTCCCAGCGTTCCCAGTATTCCCAGCATTCCCAGCGTTCCAAGCATTCCCAGCGTTCCAAGCATTCCCAGCGTTCCCAGTATTCCCAGCGTTCCCAGTATTCCCAGCATTCCCAGTATTCCCAGCGTTCCCAGCATTCCCAGCATTCCCAGTATTCCCAGCATTCCCAGCCTCCCAGCGTTCCCAGCATTCCCAGTATTCCCAGCATTCCCAGCGTTCCAAGCATTCCCAGCGTTCCCAGTATTCCCAGCATTCCCAGCGTTCCAAGCATTCCCAGCGTTCCCAGCATTCCCAGCATTCCCAGCCTCCCAGCGTTCCCAGCATTCCCAGCGTTCCCAGTATTCCCAGCGTTCCAAGCATTCCCAGCGTTCCAAGCATTCCCAGCGTTCCCAGTATTCCCAGCATTCCCAGCGTTCCAAGCATTCCCAGCGTTCCCAGTATTCCCAGCATTCCCAGCGTTCCAAGCATTCCCAGCGTTCCCAGTATTCCCAGCGTTCCCAGTATTCCCAGCGTTCCCAGCATTCCCAGCATTCCCAGTATTCCCAGCATTCCGAGCGTTCCCAGCATTCCCAGCGTGTCTGGCGTTCCCAGCGTTCCCAGCATTCCCAGCGTGTCTGGCATTCCCAGTATTCCCAGCATTCCCAGCGTTCCCAGTATTCCCAGCGTTCCCAGTATTCCCAGCGTTCCCAGCATTCCCAGCATTCCCAGTATTCCCAGCATTCCGAGCGTTCCCAGCATTCCCAGCGTGTCTGGCGTTCCCAGCGTTCCCAGCATTCCCAGCGTGTCTGGCATTCCCAGTATTCCCAGCGTTCCCAGCATTCCCAGCATGTCTGCCGTTCCCAGCATTCAGGGCGTGTCCGGCATGTCAGCGGTTACGTTTGTAGCCACGGCTGCTACGTTTGTAGCCACGGCTGCTACGTTTGTAGCCACAGCTGCTACGTTTGTAGCCACGGCTGCTACGTTTGTAGCCACGGCTGCTACGTTTGTATCCACGGCTGCTACGTTTGTAGCCACAGCTGCTACGTTTGTAGCCACAGCTGCTACGTTTGTAGCCACAGCTGCTACGTTTGTAGCCACGGCTGCTACGTTTGTAGCCACAGCTGCTACGTTTGTAGCCACAGCTGCTACGTTTGTAGCCACAGCTGCTACGCTTGTAGCCACAGCTGCTACGCTTGTAGCCACAGCTGCTACGTTTGTAGCCACGGCTGCTGCGTTTGTATCCACGGCTGCTACGTTTGTAGCCACGGCTGCTACGTTTGTAGCCACGGCTGCTACGTTTGTAGCCACAGCTGCTACGTTTGTAGCCACGGCTGCTACGTTTGTAGCCACAGCTGCTACGTTTGTAGCCACGGCTGCTACGTTTGTAGCCACAGCTGCTACGTTTGTAGCCACGGCTGCTACGTTTGTAGCCACAGCTGCCCTGGGGCAGACTGACGGAAGCATGGCTGCCATATCGCGCCTAACGGCCCCTCCGACCACCACCAACATTCATACACATTCATACACATTCACACGAGGCAAGGTGGGTAAGGTGTCTTGCCCAAGGACACTACGACAGCAACTGGGACAGAGCGGGATTCGAACCACCGAGTGTTGAGCTGTGGCTGGGAGGGTGTAGCGTAGCGTAGCGTAGCTCCCAGAGCCGCAGCTTCCCCAGGGAGATTCCTCTCGCCCGTCACTCGTCCTCACCAGCGCTGAGCTGTCCCTCACCGTTCTTCCTCTGTAACTTCCGTTATTGACGAAGCTTAACTTCCTGTTCCCGTCCGAGCATAGCAGCATGCTAACGCTGCTCCAGAGTTGGTAAAGCAATGATTAACTTGTCATATTTTGTGTTGAAACTTATGAAAAGTTATTTTATTGTGGTTCGCCCCGTGTTTTTGTTGTTTACATGTCTCAAATCTTCTGTTTTGCTTCTGTGAGGGTCTGGAAAAAAATGAGATTAAGGGTGATGCCAAATGCAGATAATACTGGGGTCCTTGACATGCCAGATTGAGATCTAAATATGTTCTTATATCGTTATTGAATGCACTGTATTTTTTATTTGTTGCATTGATTGACTGAATGTTCCTATATTTTCAACACTGTGACTAGTTTTATGTTTTACACTATGCAATACGTTTTACACTCTACAATATGTTTTTTATTTAAAAAAAAAAACGTAATAATTACCTAGTACTCACTGGGTAAATTACCCGGTAGTTACCATGTAATTACCTTGTAAATAGAAGGTACTACTAGGTAATTACAGTGTAATTACCATGGTATTACCTGTTATTACTGTACTGTAAAAGAAAGGGTTACCTGATAATTTCCTATAATGTAATAATTTCCTATAATGTAATAATTTCCTATAATGTAATAATTTCCTGAAAATGTAATAAAATTTGCACTTAACTCAATCGAAAATGTAATAAAACCCAATAATGTAATAACTTCACCAATAATGTAATAAAATATCCTGACTGATATTGTAATAACATTTTTATCAATAATGTAAAACCTTATTACATTATTGGGAATTTATTACATGGAACTAAAGTCTGTAATTTAACCCAATAATCATTCTGGTGATTCAAATCCAGCGTATATGTGTATAGTTTTTGGAAAAGAAAAAAAAAGAACCACCTGAAAATGTAATAAATTCCCAACAATGTAATAAGGTTTTACATTATCGGTAAAAATGTTATTACAATATCAGAAAATCGATTTTTTTCAACACACGCCTAAGAAAAAGAGCAGAATACTTGTTGTTCTGGTAAACTCACCACTAATACTGTGGTGTTAGTAATTAATGTAATTAGTATAACCTTTAATACTAATTAATTACTGTGTATGTATGTGTGTGTGTGTGTGTATATATATATATATATATATGTGTAATTGTATTTTAAATATAATTGTATTATATACTAAAGTATCACGTTTATTACGTGTTAGTTCTGGTTTCCAACAAAACATTCCTTTTTTGGGCAAAAACAAAAAAAATACCAAAAGTTGTAATGATGAAAAAATGTATCTTTAGACAAACAGTACGAATCATTCGATTTTTAGGAATCGAATCGAATAGAATAGAATAGAATCGAATAGAAGACTTTATTGATCTCCCAGAGGAGAAATTAAATCGTGCAGCTAAAACACACACACGCTCAACGGTTTATACAAACACATTTAAATAGAAATAACCAATAAATAGCTAAATAATGAGCAATGTACAAGAGAAAAAATAGTATACAAAAAAACGGATAAAAAAAAAACGGATAATTAATATGAGAATCGATTTAGAATCGGAAAATCGATTTTTTTCAGCACAGACCTACGTGCACGAGCACATGCACGTGCACGAGCACGGGTCTCTGGAACCTGGTGAGTCATTTGATCCAGATTATAAATAACTTTTCTTTTATTTCCTCTTCTCCCCCTCTTGTCCTCTGTTCCTCTTTTCCTCTTTTCCTCTGTTCCTCTGTTTCTCTGTTTCTCTTCCTCCATTCATCGTTTCCACAGATCCCCCTTCACTCCCACATGTGATTCCTCTGATCTCATCCGTCTTTCCCATCATCCCCCTCTCCCTCCCTCCTCCCATCATCCCTCTCTCCCTCCCTTTACCCCCCTCCCTCTCCCCCCCCAGCGCTAGCTGGTCGTAGCTCCAGTATCATGGAGGCGGCCAGCGGTGCTGCAGCCGCGGCCGCCGGAGGAACCGGAACAACCGGAACAACCGGAGTAACCGGAGTAACCGGAGTAACCGGAGCAACGCCGGGGCTTCTGGGAGCCGCTTCGTCCTCCAGCGGCCATGACGACAGGTGAGGGACACCCCCACCCGTGGGTGGGAGTGTGTGTGTGAGTGTGTGTTTGAGCTGCAGCTGCAGCTGTTTCTCTCGTGTGTTTCTGCCTCGTAACTCGATCGCTGCAGTCGGTGCTGGTGAGCAGGAGGTGGAGGTGGAGGTGGTGGTGGTGTGTAACGGTGTAACGGTGTAACGGTGTGACGGTGTAACGGTGTAACGGTGTGACGGAGGGACCTCCAGCTGTACTGTCAGGGGGGCGGTGATGGAGAGACGGAGGAGTAAATGTGTCGGGGTGGAGGTGGAGGTGGAGGTTGGGGGGACATGCCTGAGCTGAGTCATCACACCCCCCCTCCCCCGGTACAGCTGGAGGTTCCTCCGTCACACCGTTACACCGTCACACCCCCGCCACCCCCCCCCCTCATGCACCAGCGTGAACAACAACATTAGCTGCTGGAGGACGTTCCAGATACTGTTAGCAGTAACAGCCGTCAGCCGTCACGGGGGGTTTCTAGGGGATTCCAGGGGTTCCAGGGATTCTCGTTGTGTCTCCCTGGGGGGGGATCCTCTTAAGTGGGGGTGTCCTGGGTTGGGGGGGTGTCCTGGGCGGGGGTCTCGTATGTGCTCCACATTCCACACTGCAGTTGTAACATTTTCTGCTGCTGAGACGCAGAATCTCAGGGGTCAGAGGTCGGGGGTCGGTTGTTGACCTCTGGTTAACCTCTGACCTGCAGACGGGTCACCCCCTACCCAGGTTAACCTGGTTAACCAGGTTAACCAGGTTAACCAACCCTCCTCCTCACCTGTAACAGAGATGGAAACACCACTCGCTGCTAACTAACTAGCAGCAGCTGCTAACATGAGAGCTGTTTCTGTTATTGTTTGTGTGTTGTTGTTTCTGTGTTGCTAACCCTAACCCTAACTTACCTTGCCTATATGTATATAAGTCAGTGGTTCTTAACCTTGTTGGAGGCACTGAACCCCACCAGTTCCATATGCTCATTCACCGAACCCTTCTTTAGTAAAAAATAAAATATGATTTTTTTTGGTTCACAAAATGAATTGTGCATTAACATCACCATGTTCAGATAACAAAACCAACACAGTGCATGAACTCAAAACAACTTACCTCAGTGTGACTTCTGCTGTTGCCTTTGAGAGACCAGTTCAGATATGCGTGGCTTCACCTTGGAAAGTGCCAGTCTCATGTCATTTTCACAGCAAAGTCTGTTCCTTTTCTTAGTTTTTATATCCAGCATCCTCGAAAACGATTCCTCACAAAGATATGTTGTAACGAATGGTACAAAAAAATCCAGGGCTTTCTTAGCAATAACTGGATCATTTTCCATTTGTTGACACCAAAACGTTGAGAGCGTTGTTGTACTGAAGAGTTGCTGTTGAACCTGGCTCTGCTGAAGTTCAATGATTTCGTCGAGGTATTCATCATTGACTGCTGTCTCAATAGCAAACGTGAACGGCTGTCTCACCCATGCTGGATAGGATGCTCTTGTAGGGAAGTATCCATCGAGAGACTTCGCAAGCTCATCTAAGTGCGTGGCAATTGTTTGCTTCAGTTCCATGGGTACAGATATGTCTCCAAGTCCACACACATCTGCGATCTTACTTACACAGTCGTCCAGAAGGGGGAAGTTTGCGAAGTTGTTGTTCTCTGCTCGTCGTTTCCATAACGGTAACTTTTTTTGAAAAGCCTTCAGGTTTTCTTCTGCTTCCATTATGTTAACTCCACCACCCTGCATCTGCTGATTGAGATGATCGAGAGCTGCGAATATATCAGCCATGTATGCTAAAATGAGAATGAACTCAGAATCTTTGAAGCAATCTGCATGACAATGTTGGTGCTCTTGCAAAAACTGGGCTAATTCCACACGCAGGGCAAAAACACGATTCAGCACCTTTCCCCGGGATAACCACCGAACATTCGAATGGTAAAGAAGTACCTCGAATTCAGAGCCCATTTCTTTACACAGCTGACTGAAGATGCGGTGCCTCAGAGCACTATTTCGCACATAGTTCACACATTCCACTAGAATTTTTAATACTTCTGCCATTTTGGGCGGCAAGGTTTTTGTTGCCAACGCATGCCTGTGCAGAATGCAATGCGTAACAATGATGTGCGGTGCATCGGCTTTTACTAGCGCACCAAAACCAGACTTTCTTCCCAGCATCACTGGAGCTCCGTCCGTACAAACTGCAGAAACCATATCCCATGAAAGGTTGTTGTCTCTGAAGAAGTCATCCACAAGCTTCTTCACATCGGCTGCCTTAGTTGTTGTTGTAAGAGGCTTACAAAATAAAAACTCTTCTTTTATCATGTCGTCTTTCACATAGCGCACAAAAACGGCAAGCTGGCTTAAATTGGAAACGTCGGTGGTCTCGTCGAGTTGAAGGCTGGATTTTGCCGGGCTTGAAATCAAATCCGCGACTACTTGAGCCAAGATGACTTTACTCATGCACTCTATTCTGTCGCTGATGGTGTCATTTGAAAGAGGAATTAGGGATAATTTACCTTCAGCCGCTGTTCCGAGTATCAGATTCGCCATCAGCTGGTTTTACGAATGTTTCGCCAATGGTGTGCGGTTTGCCCTGCTTTGCGATCAGATAAGCAACTTCGTACGATGCTGTGAGGATCGGTTTGTTGATGGGTACAAATCCAAGAGCGGGCAGAGTGGCCTTTTCGTTGAATCTGTCTCTCTTCACCTTGAATTCAGCAAGCGTTGTGTTCTTGTATTCCCCATCTCCATGCAGCTTCAAGAAGTGTTCCTTCAGTTTTGCAGGTGCGAGACTAGAGTTGCTCAACTTGGCATTGCAAATCATGCAGATGGGACGCTGACTCCGTCACGTTCCGTGATACATGTAAATCCATGTTTTACATATTAGTCCGACCACTTTCTTTTTTTGCCGTGGGGTCGGCGTCACTAACGCTAAACGTCACACCGTTCCGGTGTGTGGTCCCGACTGAGAAAGAGGTCTCACTCTGCTGCTTATCCAGCGCTCTCAAAGCGGACCGGTAGGAAATCCCAGAGCAGGACGCTTTCAATTACTGTGCCCACTAACCCTGCGTTCACACTGAAAGCGTCACGGGCGTCCCGACGCCAGCATCTCGCCGCTTGGTGCATTCACACTGAAAGCGGCGGGTACTGTTGACGCCTGCAGGGGGCGGGGCTAAAGCTGCAGAAGTGGAGGGAACAGTGGGAACAGCCTACTCATACAGCGTGCACATCTTCAGTTTCCTATTTCACCATAGATCACACTTTGGGACGCCTGCTTTATATTTTAGCGTTAATTTACGCGTAGATAAGAGTGAGTTTGATCCTTAACAAGTTTGGTCCTGGATCAACATCAACCGCCAGAGCCCTTGCTCCCGGTGAACCATAAATCCACCTAGGCTGATTTATGGTTCCGCGTCACACCAACGCAGAACCGACGGCGTAGGATACGCGGCGACGCACACCGCACCGCGACCCTAAGCCGTCGGCTATGCCGTCGATTTAACGCGGAACCATAATTCAGGCGAAGCTGCAGTCTCTGCGCTGATACTGACACAGCGGGTCGGAGAGGATTTGGTCATGATGTTTAATGGGTTTTGGGATTAATAAGCACGGGTTTTTATTATTTTTCGTTGGATCAATTTAGCAAATAAAATAGTTTTGGACCATCCAGGTCCTCACCCATCAGATACGTGTTTCACATGACTAGACTGAGGGGTGGACCTCTGCAGCGGAGGCTCCACCGAACCCCTGAGACCGACTCACCGAACCCCTAGGGTTCAATCGAACCCAGGTTAAGAACCACTGATATAAGTATATGTGTATATATATATATATATATATATATATATGTATATATATAGTAATAGTAGCAGTAATTCCTGTTCTCTCTCCGTCCTGCAGGGGTCTGAGGGTTCGTCACCCGGAGGTTCGTTACCCGGACGTTTCACTGCAAAAACTCCAAATCTTACCAGGAATATTTGTCTTAATTCTAGTTCAAATGTCTCATTTTTAGTCAAAAAAGTGTCATTAAACTTAAAACAAGAGTCATTACCAGAAAAATAACTTGTTATTTGATAATTTTCACCTGTTTCAAGTAAATTTTCACTTGAAATAAGTAGAAAAATCTGCCAGTGGAACAAGATTTATCTTCTCATTACAAGCAAAAAAAAATATTCTAAGATATTCTACTCATTTTAAGTGAAAATCTACTTGAAACAGGTGAAAATTGTTGCTTTTTCCAGTGATGACTCTTGTTTTAAGTGGAATGAGATTTCTTTGAATAAAAATGAGACATTTGAACTATAAATCAGACCAATATTGTTGTTAAGATGTTGAGTGTTTGCAGTGTTGTCTCCTGGAGGACGAGGACGTGGTTCCTGAGCTGGCCTACATCCATCCCAGAGAGAGACCGGACTGGGAGGAGACCATCAGCGCCATGGTGAGTCGTTAGGTTATATTAATAATGATAATATAAACCAGTGCTGGGACCATACGGGTAGAGTTGTTAGGTCATATTAATAATGATAATATAAACTAGTGCTGGGACGATACGTATAGGGCTGGGCGATTTTGGACAAAAATAAAATCCTGATTTTTTTTTCTCTGAAAACGCGTTTTTTCGATTTCGATTTCGATTTTTTTTGGTAAAACTACAAAAGACAATGGAATAAATTGTTTCAAATATTTTATCTTTATTTTTAAAGAAAAATAGCAAACAAATTTCCCTATTGGGAATGAAGTGCAATTGAAAGATCCTGTAAATCCTCCTTGAGTTTAGTAAAGTGACAACATTTACAAAGACGACTAGACGAGCTCCGTCTGTAATGCAGCTGCAGAAAAGGAACATCCATTTTCCCATTTTCCTTTTTTAACATCGATTTTGATTAATAAATCTGATTTAGATTTAAAATCGATTAATCGCACAGCCCTACGATACGGGTAGAGTTGTTAGGTAATATTAATAATGAGTGACAAACTTCTACAAAACCGTACCGGTGTATGATTTTTGAGTCCTGTCGAAAGGTTTCTGAATCTGACATTTAATTGTCCTAAGACAAATCCAGTGATTTGTAATGATTATTTTACCAGAAATTCAGAGTGACGTAAAATGGCAGTTCCCTTCAAGTTATGACCACGATACGCGACAGAGTCAATAAGGACCTTATGACAATAATATGTGTTAATTTCATTGTGATTGGGTGAATGAAACAGCAATGACAGCACATAATGTGATGAAAAATGTATACCTGACCAAAAGGTGGCGCTATGGAGTTCATCCAAGATTGTCATATCCACTTGTTTAGAATGGAAGCCTGATTACATGTATTGATTTTGGGTTAATTCTGACCAATTATGTTTAAGTTACAACAACTTTTATGTTCATGGCGAGACACCGAAATTTGACAACCTCTAACAGCGACGCCCTTTGATAAAAAAGTTACAGTTTTCTCTGTCAGTCATCGTCAATGTCTTACCTATTATCTCACCAACTTTGAGATCAAGAAACTGATCTCGTTTGGAGCACAGATGCATACTACAAGACATGACAATTCCTGGTGCCAACAGGTGGCGCTACAACCGATCCTGAATATTCCACCATAGATGGGTTCAGGCTCAGCCTACAATCATACACATACGTTTTCAACCACATCAAATCATGTGTTTCTGAATTACAGCCAATTGATGTTTCATGGTGAGCCTTAAAAATGACCTCAAACTTCGCCGGATCACTACGGTCACGCCCTCAGGTAAAAACTTAAAAGCTTCGCAATTTAGCGTCGGCCATGTGTCTAGATTGTACAAACCAAGTTGTGAGCCAATCCGATAAAATCTCTAGGAGGAGTTTGTTAAAATACGAGGTCTGGAAATGACCAGAATTCATGAAAAATGCCATTTTCTGTTCAAAATGCCGGACTTCCTGTGTAACTTAGAGCATGGGTCCAAAAGACTTTTTTGTATGGCTTTGTCTGATATAATAGACACATAAAGGTCATTGCTGTAAGTCAAACCATATTATGGGGCTCTTCAAAAAACATAACATAGGTGGCGCTATAGAGCCCATTCTTGTTGACCCATAAATAAAATACGTAATTTTTCGCGACAAGCGTGTGCAAAATTTGGTGAGTTTTCGAGCATGTTAAGGCCTCCAATAATGATAATATAAACTAGGGCTGGGACGATACGGGTAGAGTTGTTAGGTAATATTAATAATGATAATAATGATAATATAAACTAGCGCTGGGACGATACGGTAACTCAGGATTCAACACTGAGACGATATTTGGCCACGATAACGATAATATCACCATACACCATATCTACCATATTCCATATATTGTAGGAAATTTAATCAACGATATATCACGATATATGACTGAAAAAGAAAAAATACCCATAAAAAGGAAAACATCTGTAGCGATGCATTTATTCCAGGGATCGGCAACCCAAAATGTTTTAGATCCATATTGGACCAAAAACACACAAAACGAATATGTCTGGAGCCGCAAAAAATGAAAAGTCTTGTATCAGAATTAGAATGAAGACAAATGGGGAAATTCGAGAAAAAAGTCGAAATGTTGAGAAAAAACTTGAAATGTTGAGATTAAAAAGGAAAGGAAAAAGGAAGAAAAAAAGAGAAAAAAAGGAAAAAAAAGGAAAAAAAGGTCAAACATTTTTGAAAGCTCCAGGAGCCACTAGGGCGGCGCTAAAGAGCTCTAGAGCCGCGGGTTGGCGAGCCTTGATTAATTCAAGGCCAAAACTTCCTACAATGTACAAAGAAGTGCATTTGTATATTTCCTCATTGCTGCTAGGCTGGTTAATGTAAACTCTGTACAATGAACATTAACAACATGTTTTCTATAAACCAGGACAGGCACTGCTTTGTTTCTGAAAGTCAGTGTAAAGGCAGACGTTTTTGAATTTATTATGAAACATGTGCTTTTATTTTGAAATGACGAGAAACAGGAAGTAGCGTCTTATCTCCGTAAGCTACACAGAGACGGCGGAGCATCTGTACCGACAACCACGTAAATCCTTTGTGTGTTGGAATAAAATATCCATATTTGCCGTCAGTTTATTGATTATTTGTTGCGACAGAGCAACAATATATTGAAATATCCATTTTTTTCCCCCCCCACCACTACTGCTGCCTTGCTGCTCTCTGGTCTTGTTTTCATTCACGTGCCTCTGATCGGTTCACACCACACGTTCATCACTTCCTCCACCCCGTTACTTGGTTCCTGCATCCACAGCTCTGTGAGAAAGGAGGCCGTTTCCACGGCAACCTGGCCACGGCCTCCCGCGGTGGCTGCTGGTTGGAGTTCTGGAAGAGAAGAGGAAGAAGAAGACCATGGATCAGGAGCCTTTAGTGCTGCAAGTCTGCTGTCCTGGTCCAGGGGGGGGGGGACTCATCAGGACTGATCAGTCCTGATGAGTCCTGATTGGTCCTGATGGGACCAGGACAGCAGACTTGCAGCATCAAGGCCTCATGTATCAACGTTCTTCTTCTTCTCTTCCAGGACTGACGCTCCGCTTGTTTTATCTCTGAGAAGGAGAGACGAGACGAGAGAGTTAGAAAAGCCTGTAATTTAAAGCCGCGACTTTTAAACTGCATGTAAACACCTCAACCTGGTCAAGTTGGGCGGATTCATCAACCAGCTTGGAGCACCTAGATAAGCCAGTCGCAACCAGGTTGTTAATGCCATGTGTACGGGGACATAGATACTGCAGTCTGCACATGCTGGAGAATTTCCCCCGGGTGGGGTTTTCCCCCGGGGGAGGGGATTCACCCGGAAGTGAAAGGAGACGACGCGTGCTTAGCCATTCTTTAATTCTTCAAAACATGTCTACATCAATCCACATAACTTGTCGAAGGTTCTGCGGGTCATTGGAAAGTTCTCCTTCCACTCCTCGTCGCTAAATTCCTTTAGCACCACTCGCTCCCACCAATCTTTGCTCCTGACCCGCATCCAGCATGAACGTTGAGACCTCCTTAGAAGCAGGGACGCTCCAGCGTCCATCAACAGGTTTGCGCTCTCTATGGCCCCTTGACGTGTTACTCGCCGCCGGCGTCGTTCTTCTATCATCACTGCAGTCACTGCAGTCAAAAGATCCGTTGTTCTTTTCATCATCAACACTAAAAGGTACATAATGCAGGAAATGTAGCTGCTGTAGCCTCGTCGAGGTGCTCGGACGCCATCTTTCTTTCTTGTTGTTGGTAAGCGGAGGTCAACCGGAAGTGGCTCTTTGTTGAAATGGTTACCATGGTTACCTCGGGTACAGCGCCACCTAGTGTCACGGAGTCAGCCATGCTCTGGTTACAGTGGCTTATTCAATCTGATTCAGTCTGATCTCAGAACAGCATGTGTGATCAGACAAGTGATCCAATCTTCTGCATGTCATTATGTGATAAGATCTGCAACCAGGTTGAATGGCTGCATGTGTACGAGTATACTCGAATATTCACGATATACCGTATTTTCTATAAGGCTAAAACACCTAAAAGCCTTTAATTTTCTCAAAAACCGGCAGTGCGTCTTATATATGATCATTACGGTAATGTCTGTTAATGTAGTCAGGGGGATTGTGGGTAATAACAGGGGGATTGTGGGTAATAACAGGGGGATTGTGGGTAATGTAGTCAGGGGGATTGTGGGTAATGTAGTCAGGGGGATTGTGGGTAATGTAGTCAGGGGGATTGTGGGTAATAACAGCAGCGACGCTGACTCTCATAATGGAGACTTTGAAGAGACGGAGCAAAGCTGGTTTTTATTTTGTTAATAAAGTTTGACATACGGTACTTTTCTTCTTGTTTTTTTTTTTTTTTGCATTTGCTGTAGGATTTTGTAGCATTTCCTGTAGCTCCATCAGGTAGATACGTAACTCAACCCCAGCCACTATAGTCGGTATTTTACCAGATATTTAGTGCTTAGCCTTATAATACGATGCGTCTTATAGTGCGGAAAATCCGGTAGTGTTTTTGTAGATCAGAGTAGAAGCAGAGATACATGGACTACACTGATACATCTCCCAGCCCTGGCCCAGCGGCCACGCTGACGCGTCGCAGCTTCAAATCGTCACTTACCTGCGTTCTCTGCCCACTTCCTGTCTGGCACTTTCAAAATAAAAGGAACTAGCGAGCAGCTCCTCTTCTGAACATTGAGCCGATTGTTGTGGCCGACTGGTGTCAGTCAGGTGACTTTAAAAACCCTAACGGCTGCAGAGGTGCTGCTCACGCCCTCACCGGGTCATTTATTCCTGTATTTATTTATGTTTTTGTGTATTTATGTGTTTAATAATGTATTCATGTATGTATTTGTGTATGTATTTATGTGTATTTAAGGCCAGGAGTGCAGATATTCCGGAGTTCAGGACGGAGCTTGTGTATTTGTGTATATATTTATGTATTTTTTTGTGTATGTATTTATGTGTTTAAGGCCAGGAGTGCAGATATTCCAGAGCTGAGGACGGAGCTTGTGTATTTCTGTATTTATGTGTGTATTTGTGTATATATTTATGTATTTTATATTTATTTGTGTATGTATTTATATGTATTTAAGGCCAGGAGTGCAGATATCCCGGAGCTCAGGTCAGAGCTTGTGTATTTATGTGTGTATTTATGTATATATTTATGTATTTATTTGTGTATTTATGTGTGTATTTATGTGTTTAAGGCCAGGAGTGCAGATATTCCGGAGCTCAGGTCTGATTCTCTCATGTGTTGGTGTATTTATGTATTTATTTGTGTATTTATGTATGTATTTGTATGTATTTAAGGCCAGGAGTGCAGATATGCCAGAGCTCAGGACGGAGCTTGTGTATTTGTGTATATATTTATGTATTTTATATTTATTTATGTATGTATTTGTATGTATTTAAGGCCAGGAGTGCAGATATCCCGGAGCTCAGGTCTGATCCTCTCATGTGTTGGTGTATTTATGTATTTATTTGTGTATTTATGTATGTATTTGTGTATTTATGTGTATTTTAAAGGCCAGGAGTGCAGATATCCCGGAGCTCAGGTCTGATTCTCTCATGTGTTGGTGTATTTATGTATTTATTTGTGTATTTATGTGTATTTGTATGTGTTTAAAGGCCAGGAGTGCAGATATCCCGGAGCTCAGGTCTGATTCTCTCATGAGGTCGAGCAGCAGCAGCTCAGCCAGTATGAAGGTGAAGACGGTGAAGAAGTGAGGAAACACACACTTATACACACTTATACACATACACACATACATATATACATATACGCACATATACACATGCGCACATATACAAACCTGATCCCTCTGTTTTGTCTTGCAGGCTCTGCTTCTCCAAGGCTCATTTCCCCAAACTGGCAGAATGTGCTCATTTCCACTACGAGAACGTGGACTTTGGAACCATTCAGGTACCTGCTTTAGTTTATTGTTTATTCTTGGCTTTAAAACAAACAACAACAACAAATCACCATCAAATTGTCAAAATGTCAAAAAAAGCAAAACAATTTAACAGTCTCATCCAGGAATAAAGAATAACAATGTGTTGGAGAGAAAACAGGAGGAATTAGAACGCTGATTTAGTCCTGGTTCCTCACTATATCACATCATATACCATACCAGGTCTAGGCTAGCGGGTCTAGGCTACGCATCACAGCCCCGGTGCATGCTGGGAGCTGCATCTCGGCCCCGGTGCATGCTGGGAGCTGCATCTCGGCCCCGGTGCATGCTGGGAGCTGCATCACAGCCCCGGTGCATGCTGGGAGCTGCATCACGGCCCCAGTGCATGCTGGGAGCTGCAGTAATCATGTCTTCTGTCCTCCAGCTCTCTCTGGGAGACGAGCAGAATGAAATAACCCGGAACGGGTTCGAGTCCAAGGAGCTGGTTTACCTGGTGAACATTTACTGTCAGGTATTATTCTAGTTTTATTACTTTATTATTATTCCCCTTTTATTCCTTTATTATTCTACTTTTATTACTTTATTATTCCCCTTTTATTCCTTTATTATTCTACTTTTATTACTTTATTATTCCCCTTTTATTCCTTTATTATTCTACTTTTATTACTTTATTATTCCCCTTTTATTCCTTTATTATTCTCCTTTTATTTCTTTATTATTCCCCTTTTATTCCATTATTATTCTCCTTTCATTGCTTTATTATTCTCTTATTTCTTCATTATTCCCCTTTTATTACTTTATTATTTTCCTTTCGTTCCTTTATTATTCTACTTTTATTTCTTTATTATTCTACTTTTATTCCTTTATTATTCTACTTTTATTTCTTTATTATTCTACTTTTATTTCTTTATTGATCTCCTTTTATTCCTTTTATTATTCCCCTTTTTATTTCTTTATTATTCTCCTTTTGTTTCTTTATTATTCTCCTTTTATCTCTTTATTATTCTCCTTTTATCTCTTTATTATTCTCCTTTTATTCCTTTATTATTCTCCTTTTATTCCTTTATTATTGTCCTTTTATTCCTTTATTATTCTCCTTTTATTCCTTTATTATTGTCCTTTTATTCCTTTATTATTCTCCTTTTATTCCTTTATTATTGTCCTTTTATTCCTTTATTATTCTACTTTTATTTCTTTATTATTCTACTTTTATTTCTTTATTGATCTCCTTTTATTCCTTTTATTATTCCCCTTTTTATTTCTTTATTATTCTCCTTTTGTTTCTTTATTATTCCCCTTTTATTCCTTTATTATTCTCCTTTTATTACTTTATTATTCCCCTTTTATTCCTTTATTATTCTCCTTTTATTACTTTATTATTCCCCTTTTATTCCTTTATTATTCTCCTTTTATTTCTTTATTATTCCCCTTTTATTCCATTATTATTCTCCTTTCATTGCTTTATTATTCTCTTATTTCTTCATTATTCCCCTTTTATTACTTTATTATTTTCCTTTCGTTCCTTTATTATTCTCCTTTTATTCCTTTATTATTCTCCTTTTATTCCTTTATTATTCTCCTTTTATTCCTTTATTATTGTCCTTTTATTTCTTTATTATTCTCCTTTTATTTCTTTATTCTCCTTTTATTCATTTATTATTCTCCTTTTATTACTTTATTATTCTCCTTTTATTCCTTTATTATTCTCCTTTTATTCCTTTATTATTGTCCTTTTATTCCTTTATTATTCTCCTTTTATTCCTTTATTATTCTCCTTTTATTCCTTTATTATTGTCCTTTTATTCCTTTATTATTCTCCTTTTATTCCTTTATTATTGTCCTTTTATTCCTTTATTATTCTCCTTTTATTCCTTTATTATTGTCCTTTTATTCCTTTATTATTCTCCTTTTATTCCTTTATTATTGTCCTTTTATTCCTTTATTATTCTCCTTTTATTCCTTTATTATTGTCCTTTTATTCCTTTATTATTCTACTTTTATTTCTTTATTATTCTACTTTTATTTCTTTATTATTCTACTTTTATTCCTTTATTATTCTCCTTTTATTCCTTTATTATTCTCCTTTTATTCCTTTATTATTGTCCTTTTATTACTTTATTATTCTCCTTTTATTTCTTTATTATTCTCCTTTTATTCCTTTATTATTCTCCTTTTATTCCTTTATTATTCTCCTTTTATTCCTTTATTATTCTCCTTTTATTCCTTTATTATTCTCCTTTTGTCTTTATTATTCTCCTTTTATTCCTTCATTATTCTCCTTTTATTACTTTATTATTCTCCTTTTGTCTTTATTATTCTCCTTTTATTCCTTCATTATTCTCCTTTTATTACTTTATTATTCTCCTTTTATTCCTTTATTATTCCCCTTTTATTCCTTTATTATTCTCCTTTTGTCTTTATTATTCTCCTTTTATTCCTTCATTATTCTCCTTTTATTTCTTTATTATCCTCCTGTTTTCTCCTGCAGGGCCGCAGCTGGACCGTGCGGCGCAGCTACGAGGATTTCCGGGTCCTGGACAAACACCTGCACCTTTGCATTTACGACCGGCGCTTCTCCCAGCTAGCCGAGCTGCCGCGGCTAGACAACCTGGACGACCAATCAGAGGTGAGTACCGGCCCGGGGGGGGCGGTGGGGGGAGGAACGAGGGAGTAACGGAGGTGTTATAACGGTAGTGTAACGTGTGTGTAACGTGTGTGTAACGCGTGTGTAACGTGTGTCTCCCCCCAGTCCGTCTCCCAGGTGCTGCTAGCTTACCTCGCGCGGCTGTCCGTCATCGCTGACAACAAGATCAACTGTGGGCCGGCCCTGACCTGGATGGAGGTACCGCCCCTAGTGCTAATGCTAATGCTAACCCCCCCGCCGTCACTGGTACTGATGCTGGTACTGATGCTAATGCTAATGCTAACCCCCAGGTGGACAACAAGGGCAACCACCTGCTGGTCCACGAGGAGTCGTCCATCAACGTTCCCGCCATCGCGGCGGCTCACGTCATCAAGCGCTACATCGGCCAGGCGGCCGACGAGCTCTCCTTCGAGGTACGTAGACGGTAATAGATGGTAATACATGGTAATAGATGGTAATAGATGGTAATAGACCTTAATAGAGTGTACTTCCGGCTCTCGGCGAAGGTGGATGCTTTTTCTGCTCCTCTCCCTTATCTATCTGCTGCTACTGCTTTTGTCCTGTCTCGTCTTCAGAGTCTCTTCTTTTCACTCCTCCCAAACTCTACAATCATGGAATTGATTAACTGGTCTCTCAGCACAATTGACCAAATGTTTGCGACGAGAAGTCAGGGGGTAAGGGAGCCCTCCTGCCCCGATGGGACATTTTTTGCTGGTTACAAGATGGATTCCTGGAAACATTGGAAACCGTTGTGTTTGGTGATTCTGTCTGTCGAGGACGTTGAAGATGCTTCATAATTGGATTTATGATAGCAGGATTTCTCTTGATGGGAGGAGGGGGATTCCTGGTCTACCGACAAACGCGTAAGTCGTCGACAGCTGTTCTGGCTCTTTCAGAGCTGCCGGACGTGGCTGAAGGATCAAGCAAGGTGATCAACACTCAGACTTTAACGCTGGGGGAGCAAAGCCGTAAGCTGGATGTGATTCTTGAACAGAATCTCAGGCTGGCGGCGTCTTTGAGCTCATTGGCAAGATGGATAAGACCTTGGAGAAGTTGGAAGCTCGGCTTGGCGGGAATTGATCACAAATTCGTCTGATTGGAGTCGCCATTGATGAACCAGAGACTGAAGGCAGACGGAAAATTACTGGAGGCTGCCGGTTTCCTTTCTTTCAATACAATTGTTGATTCTATAATCTGACCTTGACAGAGCGGTTTGGCCGATCGCTCTGGTCACAATCTCCCTGGTGGAATGTAAACAAGGTGACTCTGCCCCCACTAACCCTCCCCTCTCAGGAACATCTGTGGACCTGTTTCAGAACTGACCGAGCCGTCTGATAACATCAAGGACATTGGCTGAGGAGCAGCTCTGAGTGAAGTTCACGGACTTACCGCTCACACACACTTACTGATAACCACCTCCCCCTGACACGGACGCCGGGTTCGAGCGCCACGAAGGCCGTCACTTGGATGAACTGTGCCGGGACCCCCGTCCCACTTGCCCACCCCCCATACCCATGCAGGTTATGATGTTGTTTTGTTGTGTGTATGTTGCTTTTCTGTGCTGAGGTGTTTTTTGCACCTTGACACTAGGTATTAATACACAGTGTGAAGATCCTTTTTTTCTCCCTCCTCCTCCATCCCAGTGTCATCCTTCCTCTAAAAATGGCGTCCGTATTAATGGTGCCATCGGTGTAAACCGGAGTCAAGTTCTCTCGTCTGATTTATGTCTGACCTGGCAATAAAGCTTTTTCTGATTCTGATTCTAATAGACGATAATAGAGTGTAATAATCTATAATAAACTGTAATAGATGGTAATAGAAGGTAATAGAGTGTAATATTTTGGTAATAATGTGTGTTATCTCTGCAGGTTGGAGACATCGTGTCAGTGATTGACATGCCTCCCAAAGAAGACACAACGTGGTGGAGAGGAAAGCACGGATTCCAGGTACTGACGGCCCGGGTGGGAGGAATCAGAGGTTTTACTCCCTCTCACCCTCTTCCTCACTCTCTCACCTCCTCACCCTCTCACCCTCTTCCTCCTCACCCTCTTCCTCCTCATCCTCTTCATCCTCACCCTCTCACCCCCTCACCCTCTTCCTCCTCACCCCCTCACCCTCATCCTCACCCTCTCACCCTCTTCCTCCTCACCCTCTCACCTCCTCACCCTCTCACCCTCTTCCTCCTCACCCTCTCACCCCCTCACCCTCTCACCCTCTTCCCCCCCCCCCAGGTGGGCTTCTTCCCCAGCGAGTGTGTGGAACTCATCAACGACAAGGTTCCCCAGTCCATGAGCAACGCAGCCCCCAAGCCAGGTAGGAATCTGGGGGGAGGTGGTTTTTACTTTATTCTATTTTATTTTTTTTTTATTTGTTTTTGTTTTTTTTGTCTTTTTTGTTTTTTTTTTGTTTTTTTAAAATTAAATTATTTATTTTATTTTATTTTATTTTATTTTTATTTTATTTATTTTTATTTTATTTTATTTATGAGGGATGAATCCACCCTGATCACCAACGAGCACCAACTTTGACCTGAATCTGTCGGGGGAAAAAATCGATATTTCAATATATTGTTGCTCTGTCGCAATAAATAATCAATAAACTGACGGCAAAGATGGATATTTTATTACACACATAAAGGATTTAGGCGGTTGTCACCGCACTATTGATCATGCACTTTAAATAGTCCAACAGTGTTTACATTTACAGACTAGCAGCAGTGACGTTTATGCACTTTCTTTGTACATTGTACAAGTTTTGGCATTGAATAAATGCATAACTACAGACGTTTTCCTTTTATGGGTATTTTTTCTTTTTCAGTCACATATATCGTGATATATCGTTGATTAAATTTCCTACAATATATAGAATATGGTAGATATGGTGTATTGTGATATTATTGTTATCGTGGCCACATATCGTCTCAGTGTTGAACCGTGAGTTACCGTATCGTCCCAGCACTAGTTTATATTATCATTATTATCATTATTAATATTACCTAACAACTCTACCCGTATCGTCCCAGCACTAGTTTATACTATCATTATTATCATTATTAATATTACCTAACAACTCTACCTGTATCGTCCCACTGCTAGTCCTGACCAGTGTTGGGACTAACGTGTTATTTAGTAACTTTAGTTAGTTTTGCGGTAACTAATACTCTAACGCATTACTTTTTAAATTCAGTAACACAATTACCAAACGGTGCGTTACTCCGTTATTTCTGTTATTTCTGGCGACAGTGAAGCTTTTTTTCCCCTGAGAGACCGGAGGAAACGTAGAGTTTATTCAGAAACATGACGGTCATGAGAAGGAGAGTTTCACAACGTGGAGATATCGTCATTACAGCAATACCTGGTTTATCACGGGGGTTACGTTCCAAAAAGAACCCGTGATAAGTGAAATCAGCGAAGTTTGAACCTTTTATTTTATACAACGCTTCAAATCGCTGTGTAGCGTCTTTTTCTTCTTTTTACCAGAGAAGAACACAGTCCTGCTCTGCAAAAACTCAACATCTTACCAGGAATATTTGTCTTATTTCTAGTTAAAATGTCTCATTTTTAGTCAAAAAATCACATTACACTTAAAACAAGAGTCATTACCAGAAAAATAACTTGTTATTTGACAATTTTCACCTGTTTCAAGTAAATTTTCACTTAAAATAAGTAGAAAAATCTGCCAGTGGAACAAGATTTATCTCCTCATTACAAGGAAAAAAATCTTATTTTAAGTGAAAATCTACTTGAAACAGGTGAAAATTGTTGTTTTTCCAGTGATGAGTCTTGTTTTAAGTGTAATGAGATTTTTTGACTAAAATGAGACATTTTAACTAGAAATAAGACAAATATTCCTGGTAAGATTGTGAGTTTGTGTGAATCTGCACGTGTCTCTGTTGACTGTCTCCTCTTCCTCAGCCTCCCCCTGCTCCGGCCTGCAGCCCCCCCCGTCCTGGAGCCTGTTCCCCCCCTGTTGGTACCACACCCTCACCCTCTCACCTGTATCACCCCCCACCTGGAAAACACACCTTCACCTCACCCCCCCACCTGCATGCTCCGCCCACCACACACACACCTGTGGTCGGCTGCTGTCACCTACATGATCACCTGATCACACCTGAGTTTAATCGCACTTTTCTACTAGCACCTACTAGCATCTACTAGCACCTACTAGCTCCTACTAGCACCTACTAGCACCTACTAGCTCCTACTAGCACCTACTAGCACCTACTAGCACCTACTAGCAACTACTAGCACCTACTAGCACCTACTAGCACCTACTAGCATCTACTAGCACCTACTTGCATCTACTAAAATCTACTAGCTCCTACTAGCATCTACTAGCTCCTACTAGCATCTACTAGCACCTACTAGCACCTACTAGCATTTACTAGCACCTACTAGCATCTACTAGCAACTACTAGCTCCTACTAGCATCTACTAGCACCTACTAGCATTTACTAGCACCTACTAGCATCTACTAGCTCTTACTAGCATCTACTAGCACCTACTAGCATCTACTAGCTCCTACTAGCATTTACTAGCACCTACTAGCATCTACTAGCACCTACTAGCATTTACTAGCACCTACTAGCATCTACTAGCTCCTACTAGCACCTACTAGCTCCTACTAGCACCTACTAGCACCTACTAGCATCTACTAGCACCTACTTGCATCTACTAAAATCTACTAGCTCCTACTAGCATCTACTAGCTCCTACTAGCACCTACTAGCTCCTACTAGCACCTACTAGCATTTACTAGCACCTACTAGCATTTACTAGCTCCTACTAGCATCTACTAGCACCTACTAGCATCTACTAGCTCCTACTAGCATTTACTAGCACCTACTAGCATCTAATAGCACCTACTAGCATTTACTAGCACCTACTAGCATCTACTAGCACCTACTAGCTCCTACTAGCATCTAGTAGCACCTACTAGCACCTACTAGCATTTACTAGCACCTACTAGCATCTACTAGCACCTACTAGCTCCTACTAGCATCTACTAGCACCTACTAGCATTTACTAGCACCTACTAGCATCTACTAGCTCTTACTAGCATCTACTAGCACCTACTAGCATCTACTAGCTCCTACTAGCATTTACTAGCACCTACTAGCATCTACTAGCACCTACTAGCATTTACTAGCACCTACTAGCATCTACTAGCTCCTACTAGCACCTACTAGCTCCTACTAGCACCTACTAGCACCTACTAGCATCTACTAGCACCTACTTGCATCTACTAAAATCTACTAGCTCCTACTAGCATCTACTAGCTCCTACTAGCACCTACTAGCACCTACTAGCTCCTACTAGCACCTACTAGCATTTACTAGCACCTACTAGCATTTACTAGCTCCTACTAGCATCTACTAGCACCTACTAGCATCTACTAGCTCCTACTAGCATTTACTAGCACCTACTAGCATCTACTAGCACCTACTAGCACCTACTAGCTCCTACTAGCATCTAGTAGCACCTACTAGCATCTACTAGCATCTACTAGCTCCTACTAGCATCTACTAGCACCTACTAGCATCTACTAGCTCCTACTAGCATTTACTAGCATCTACTAGCATCTACTAGCACCTACTAGCATCTACTAGCATCTACTAGCACCTACTAGCATCTACTAGCATCTAGTAGCACCTACTAGCTCCTACTAGCATCTACTAGCATCTAGTAGCACCTACTAGCTCCTACTAGCATCTACTAGCATCTACTAGCTCCTACTAGCATCTACTAGCACCTACTAGCACCTACTAGCACCTACTAGCACCTACTAGCATTTACTAGCACCTACTAGCATCTACTAGCATCTACTAGCTCCTACTAGCATCTACTAGCACCTACTAGCATCTACTAGCTCCTACTAGCATTTACTAGCACCTACTAGCATCTACTAGCACCTACTAGCATCTACTAGCACCTACTAGCATTTACTAGCACCTACTAGCTCCTACTAGCATCTAGTAGCACCTACTAGCATCTACTAGCACCTACTAGCATCTACTAGCTCCTACTAGCATTTACTAGCACCTACTAGCATCTACTAGCACCTACTAGCACCTACTAGCATCTACTAGCACCTACTAGCTCCTACTAGCATTTACTAGCACCTACTAGCATTTACTAGCACCTACTAGCACCTACTAGCACCTACTAGCATCTACTAGCTCCTACTAGCATCTAGTAGCACCTACTAGCATCTACTAGCACCTACTAGCACCTACTAGCTCCTACTAGCATTTACTAGCACCTACTAGCATCTACTAGCACCTACTAGCATTTACTAGCACCTACTAGCTCCTACTAGCATCTAGTAGCACCTACTAGCATCTAGTAGCACCTACTAGCATCTAGTAGCACCTACTAGCATCTAGTAGCATCTACTAGCACCTACTAGCATTTACTAGCACCTACTAGCATCTACTAGCACTTACTAGCATTTACTAGCATCTACTAGCTCCTACTAGCATTTACTAGCTCCTACTAGCATTTACTAGCTCCTACTAGCATCTACTAGCACCTACTAGCTCCTACTAGCACCTACTAGCATCTACTAGCTCCTACTAGCATCTACTAGCACCTACTAGCATCTAGTAGCACCTACTAGCATCTAGTAGCACCTACTAGCATCTACTAGCATTTACTAGCACCTACTAGCATTTACTAGCACCTACTAGCACCTACTAGCATCTACTAGCTCCTAGCATCTACTAGCACTTACTAGCATCTACTAGCACCTACTAGCATTTACTAGCACCTACTAGCATCTAGTAGCACCTACTAGTACCTAGTAGCATTTACTAGCACCTACTAGCATCTACTAGCACCTACTAGCATCTACTAGCTCCTACTAGCATCTACTAGCTCCCAATAGCTCCTACTAGCATCTACTAGCTCCTACTAGCATCTACTAGCATCTACTAGCATCTAGTAGCACCTACTAGCATGTACTAGCTCCTACTAGCATCTACTAGCACCTACTAGCATCTACTAGAACCTACTAGCTCCTACTAGCATCTACTAGCACCTACTAGCATCTACTAGCTCCTACTAGCATCTAGTAGCACCTGCTAGCATCTACTAGCTCCTACACTGCAAAAACTCCAAAATCTTACCAGGAATATTTGTCTTATTTCTAGTTAAAATGTCTCATTTTTAGTCAGAAGATCTCATTACACTTAAAACAAGAGTCATTACCAGAAAAATAACTTGTTATTTGACAATTTTCACCTGTTTCAAGTAAATTTTCACTTAAAATAAGTAGAAAAATCTGCCAGTGGAACAAGATTTATCTTCTCATTACAAGCAAAAAAATATTGTTCCACTGGCAGATTTTTCTACTTATTTTAAGTGAAAATCTACTTGAAACAGGTGAAAATTGTTGTTTTTTCCAGCGATGACTCTTGTTTTAAGTGTAATGAGATTTTCTGACTAAAAATGAGACATTTTAACTAGAAATAAGACAAATATTCTTAAGATTTTGAGATTTTGCAGTGTACTAGCAGCTACTTTTAAATATTTAGATGATGTTAAAGTTGAATCGTTCTCTCTAACGTCTTCTCTCTCTCATCCATCCATCATCATCCCTTCATCATCCCTCCATCATGGCTGCATGCAGACCTGGAGTTGGACTCTGTCCTGCAGGAAACTGTATGGGTGGCCGACCCGCTGAACCACTACAGCCTGAACTCAGGTAGAAACATGACCCCCCCCCATCAAAAACAGTATGGTAGATTTTTTAGTGCGTCCAAAACATTAGTACGTACTCAATAGTATGTACTATCCATACTCATTCTGGAGAAATGTATTAGTGTGGATTGATGGACACTAATTGGGGAGTTGTTACCATGGTAACAGCAGCACTTCCTGCCGTTGGGAGGGGGAGTTGTTACCAACTGTTGGTAACAACTCCCCCTCCCAACGGCAGGAAGTAGTACGTCTGAATTAATGCAGACTACTGATATTTACTCAAAACTGTACCGAACTTAAGTTTACTTTTTTGTATATACTGTTTAGTTTGGCATTTCTGACGCACCGCTTGTTTGTTCTGGTTGATCATGTGACTCTCATGACCCCTGACCCCCCCTCCCTTCCCAGCATGCTCTGCTTCTGATCCACATGATTCATCCCTGCAATATTTTCCTGGAGGGAAAATATTCCTGAAATATTGTTGAAATATTCCCAAAATTTTGTTGAAATATTCCTGAAATATTGTTGAAATATTCCTGAGATAGTCCTGAAATATTCCAGAAATATTCCAGAAATATTCCTGAAATATTCCAGAAATATGCCAGAAATATTCCTGGAATTTTGTTGAAATATTCCTGAAATTTTGTTGAAATATTCCTGAAATTTGTTGAAATATTCCTGAGATAGTCCAGAAATATTCCAGAGATATTCCAGAAATATTCCAGAGATATTCCAGAAATATTCCTGAAATATTCCAGAAATATGCCAGAAATATTCCTGGAATTTTGTTGAAATATTCCTGAAATATTCCTGAAATATTGTTGAAATATTCCAGAAATATTCTGAAATATTCCTGAAATATTGTTGAAATATTCCTGAAATATTCCTGAAATATTCCTGAAATAATCCTGAAATAATCCTGAAATATTCCTTAAATAATCCTGAAATAATCCTGAAATATTCCTGAAATATTCCTGAAATAATCCTGAAATAATCCTGAAATAATCCTGAAATAATCCTGAGATATTCCTGAAATATTCCTGAAATAATCCTGAAATAATCCTGAGATATTCCTGAGATATTCCTGAAATATTCCTGAAATAATCCTGAAATATTCCTGAGATATTCCTGAGATATTCCTGAGATATTCCTGAGATATTCCTGAAATAATCCTGAGATATTCCTGAAATAATCCTGAGATATTCCAGAGATATTCCAGAGATATTCCAGAGATATTCCAGAGATATTCCAGAGATATTCCAGAGATATTCCAGAAATATTCCTGAAATATTCCTGAAATATTCCTGAAATATTCCTGAAATATTCCTGGAATATTCCTGAAATAATCCTGAAATAATCCTGAAATAATCCTGAAATAATCCTGAAATGATCCTGAAATAATCCTGAAATATTCCAAAAATAATCCTGAAATATTCCAAAAATAATCCTGAAATAATCCTGAAATATTCCTGAGATATTCCTGAGATATTCCTGAAATATTCCTGAAATAATCCTGAAATAATCCTGAGATATTCCAGAGATATTCCAGAGATATTCCAGAGATATTCCAGAGATATTCCAGAGATATTCCTGAAATATTCCTGAGATATTCCTGAAATATTCCTGAGATATTCCTGAGATATTCCTGAAATATTCCTGAGATAATCCTGAAATAATCCTGAAATAATCCTGAGATATTCCAGAGATATTCCTGAGATATTCCTGAGATATTCCTGAGATATTCCTGAAATATTCCAGAGATATTCCAGAGATATTCCAGAGATATTCCAGAGATATTCCAGAGATATTCCAGAGATATTCCTGAAATATTCCTGAGATATTCCTGAAATATTCCTGAGATATTCCTGAGATATTCCTGAGATATTCCTGAGATATTCCTGAAATATTCCTGAGATAATCCTGAAATAATCCTGAGATATTCCAGAGATATTCCAGAGATATTCCTGAAATATTCCTGAGATATTCCTGAAATATTCCTGAGATATTCCTGAAATAATCCTGAAATATTCCAAAAATATTCCTGAAATTTTGTTGAAATATTCCTGAAATTTTGTTGAAATATTCCTGAAATTTTGTTGAAATATTCCTGAAATTTTGTTGAAATATTCCTGAAATTTTGTTGAAATATTCCTGAAATATTGTTGAAATATTCCAGAAATATTCTGAAATATTCCAGAAATATTGTTGAAATATTCCTGAAATATTCCTGAAATACTCCTGAAATATTCCTGAAATTTTGTTGAAATATTCCTGAAATTTTGTTGAAATATTCCTGAAATTTTGTTGAAATATTCCTGAAATATTGTTGAAATATTCCTGAAATAATCCTGAGATATTCCTGAAATATTCCTGAAATAATCCTGAAATAATCCTGAGATATTCCTGAAATATTCCTGAAATATTCCTGAAATATTCCTGAAATAATCCTGAAATAATCCTGAAATATTCCTGAGATATTCCTGAGATATTCCTGAGATATTCCTGAGATAATCCTGAAATAATCCTGAGATATTCCAGAGATATTCCAGAAATATTCCAGAGATATTCCAGAGATATTCCAGAGATATTCCTGAAATATTCCTGAAATATTCCTGAGATATTCCTGAAATATTCCTGATATATTCCTGGAATATTCCTGGAATATTCCTGAAATATTCCTGAAATATTCCTGGAATATTCCTGGAATATTCCTGAAATATTCCTGAAATAATCCTGAAATAATCCTGAAATAATCCTGAAATATTCCTGAAATGATCCTGAAATAATCCTGAAATATTCCAAAAATAATCCTGAAATATTGCAAAAATAATCCTGAAATAATCCTGAGATATTCCTGAGATATTCCTGAGATATTCCTCAGATATTCCTGAAATATTCCTGAAATAATCCTGAAATAATCCTGAGATATTCCAGAGATATTCCAGAGATATTCCTGAGATATTCCAGAGATATTCCAGAGATATTCCAGAGATATTCCAGAGATATTCCTGAAATATTCCTGAGATATTCCTGAGATATTCCTGAAATATTCCTGAGATAATCCTGAAATAATCCTGAGATATTCCAGAGATATTCCTGAGATATTCCTGAGATATTCCTGAAATATTCCTGAGATATTCCTGAAATATTCCTGAGATATTCCTGAAATATTCCTGAGATATTCCTGGAATATTCCTGGAATATTCCTGAAATATTCCTGAAATATTCCTGGAATATTCCTGAAATATTCCTGAAATATTCCTGAAATAATCCTGAGATATTCCTGAAATAATCCTGAAATAATCCTGAAATAATCCTGAGATATTCCTGAAATATTCCTGAAATATTCCTGAAATATTCCTGAAATAATCCTGAAATAATCCTGAAATATTCCTGAGATATTCCTGAGATATTCCTGAGATATTCCTGAGATAATCCTGAAATAATCCTGAGATATTCCAGAGATATTCCAGAGATATTCCAGAGATATTCCAGAGATATTCCTGAAATATTCCTGAAATATTCCTGAGATATTCCTGAAATATTCCTGATATATTCCTGGAATATTCCTGAAATATTCCTGGAATATTCCTGAAATATTCCTGGAATATTCCTGAAATATTCCTGAAATATTCCTGAAATAATCCTGAAATAATCCTGAAATAATCCTGAAATATTCCTGAAATGATCCTGAAATAATCCTGAAATATTCCAAAAATAATCCTGAAATATTGCAAAAATAATCCTGAAATATTCCTGAGATATTCCTGAGATATTCCTCAGATATTCCTGAAATATTCCTGAAATAATCCTGAAATATTCCAGAGATATTCCAGAGATATTCCAGAGATATTCCAGAGATATTCCTGAGATATTCCTGAGATATTCCTGAGATATTCCTGAGATATTCCAGAGATATTCCAGAGATATTCCAGAGATATTCCAGAGATATTCCAGAGATATTCCAGAGATATTCCAGAGATATTCCTGAGATATTCCTGAGATATTCCTGAAATATTCCTGAGATAATCCTGAAATAATCCTGAGATATTCCAGAGATATTCCTGAGATATTCCTGAGATATTCCTGAAATATTCCTGAGATATTCCTGAGATATTCCTGAGATATTCCTGAAATATTCCTGAGAT